>NC_134274.1:79858369-80158369 GCF_031893055.1 Leptodactylus fuscus | reverse complement strand
ACTATAATACTGCTCCTATGTACAAGAATATAACTACTATAATCCTGCTCCTATGTACAAGAATATAACTACTATAATACTACTCCTATGTACAAGAATATAACTACTATAATACTACAAGAATATAACTACTATAATACTACTCCTATGTACAAGAATATAACTACTATAATACTACCTCCTATGTTCAAGAATATAACTACTATAATACTGCGCAATGTACAATAATATAACTACTATAATACTACTCCTATGTACAAGAATATAACTACTATAATACTACAAGAATATAACTACTATAATACTACTCCTATGTACAAGAATATAACTACTATAATACTACCTCCTATGTACAAGAATATAACTACTATAATACTACTCCTATGTACAATAATATAACTACTATAATACTGCTCCTATGTACAAGAATATAACTACTATAATACTACTGCTATGTACAAGAATATAACTGCTATAATACTGCTCCTATGTACACGAATATAACTACTATAATACTACCTCCTATGTACAAGAATATAACTACTATAATACTACTCCTATGTACAAGAATATAACTACTATAATACTGCTCCTATGTACAAGAATATAACTACTATAATACTGCTCCAATGTACAAGAATATAACTACTATAATACTACCTCCTATGTACAATAATATAACTACTATAATCCTGCTCCTATGTACAAGAATATAACTACTATAATACTACTCCTATGTACAAGAATATAACTACTATAATACTACAAGAATATAACTACTATAATACTACTCCTATGTACAAGAATATAACTACTATAATACTACCTCCTATGTTCAAGAATATAACTACTATAATACTGCGCAATGTACAATAATATAACTACTATAATACTGCCCCTATGTACAAGAATATAACTACTATAATACTACCTCCTATGTACAAGAATATAACTACTATAATACTGCTCCTATGTACAATAATATAACTACTATAATACTACTCCTATGTACAATAATATAACTACTATAATACTACAAGAATATAACTACTATAATACTACTCCTATGTACAAGAATATAACTACTATAATACTACCTCCTATGTACAAGAATATAACTACTATAATACTACTCCTATGTACAATAATATAACTACTATAATACTGCTCCTATGTACAAGAATATAACTACTATAATACTGCTGCTATGTACAAGAATATAACTGCTATAATACTGCTCCTATGTACACGAATATAACTACTATAATACTACCTCCTATGTACAAGAATATAACTACTATAATACTACTCCTATGTACAAGAATATAACTACTATAATACTGCTCCTATGTACAAGAATATAACTACTATAATACTACTCCTATGTACAAGAATATAACTACTATAATACTACAAGAATATAACTACTATAATACTACTCCTATGTACAAGAATATAACTACTATAATACTACCTCCTATGTTCAAGAATATAACTACTATAATACTGCGCAATGTACAATAATATAACTACTATAATACTGCCCCTATGTACAAGAATATAACTACTATAATACTACCTCCTATGTACAAGAATATAACTACTATAATACTGCTCCTATGTACAATAATATAACTACTATAATACTACTCCTATGTACAAGAATATAACTACTATAATACTACAAGAATATAACTACTATAATACTACTCCTATGTACAAGAATATAACTACTATAATACTACTCCTATGTACAAGAATATAACTACTATAATACTACAAGAATATAACTACTATAATACTACCTCCTATGTACAAGAATATAACTACTATAATACTACCTCCTAGCTGTGAGGACGTGTTTTTGTAGCTCTCCTGAGGCTCCTGATGTCTGGAGATAGCCCAGGGCGGGGCCGCCCTGGGTGGGGAAGTTCCCCTGCCAAGGCCCAGGCTCCAAGGCCTTCTCTGGGAAGCAATTCCCAGACAACTAAAAAAATGGATGGAAATCCTAAAGTCCCCAGTAATGGGAATCGTGTCCAGTGTGTCAGCAGTCCTAGTGCAGCAAGCCAAGATGGGAAGAAAGTTGTAAAGGAAGAAGTAACGGAAGCAAGCAGTAGTACGGTGCAACAACCAAGCAAAATGGTTGAATGTAAGGAGCAAACTTTGCAGCCTGTGCAGACTCCATTGCAGGTTGCAGGTGTCCAGTCCACCCCACCCTCCTGCAGACAGAGGAGAACATCCCTGGAGAAGCAGACCATGCAGGAGAACATGCAGCAGTCTGTATTGGTACGGTCTGAGCGGACAAGATCTGGAAGCGGTAACTACAAAAATGTAGTGAAGGCAGTGGAGGAGATCAAAGGGAGACCAGCGGGGAAGCTTCAAGGTACCAGCAGTACAGTCACTGGAAATAAACTGGGACATAGTCCCCAGTCTGGACATTGTGGGCCCATGGCAGTGACAACAGCCGTAGCATGTCAGAAATCACAGGCTACACCAACCAGAAGCCATACTGGGGGTAACCAACCTGCAAAGCTTTCCAACAATGCACAGACTGTCACAGCTACTGAGCGAGCACCAGAACTGCGCCTGGCAGATGAGATACCAGCACTGGTCAAGCGACTGGAGACATTGAAGGCCAGTAAAATATATCTGCAGAGACAGATTGAATGTGCGTATAATCTAAAAAAGTCTGCATGCCCTGAGAAACTGGTGTTACTGGACAGGAAGCTGAGCGCACTGGCGAAAGAGCTCGCCGAGAACGTACGGGAGACCGAGACTGTACTGGAGCAAATGGGACCGGTGGGAGAATCATACAGAAACCAGCAGCGGTTCCAGGAATACCAGAAGTCACCATCACCTTGTGCTAAAGCTGGGTCTGAACCCTCTCAAGGTGGCAGCCAGCAGTCCCATGTAAAACCAGTTCTGCAGCCAGCAAGTTTCCCTTTTAAGGAAGGGAATTTGTACGGGAAAGCGACCAGTGTTCAGCAACAGCAAAAACCTGCAGCAGTTCTCAGCAAGGCACCACAAGTCCCAGCAACCAGCACTTTGCAACCAGGTCATGGACCCCTGCCTAATGGTAATGAAGTAGCAGCTGTGCAGACACCACAAGTCCCAGGAGACAAGTCATTGCAGCAGGACTATGGACTCTTACCTGAAGGTACTGGGGGAGTAACATATTTGGGGTTACAGGTTGTGGACTCTGTTGTGCAGGACTCTGCTGCCGCTGACTGTAGTGGTAATATGGACTCTGCTATGCAGGACTCTGCTGCCGCTGACTATAATACTAATATGGACTCTGCTGTGCAGGACTCTGCTGCCGCTGATTGTCTGACTAATGTGCCTGATATTATGGATATTCCTGTATGTGATAACGGCCCAGCAGGGGAAGGTGTTTCTGGGGGGGATCCTTCACGATCTATGGCGTCAGACCCCTCTGCAGTCCAGTCTCTGGAGTCTGGTGATATTGCAGACATAGAGGTTGATGGTGGGGCGGACACAGGACAGTCCAGTGTGCAGGACTTTCCCCCTCTGGATACTCGCACAGTAGCAGAACCACATGGTACAGGTGCTCAGCAGCCCACACAGCGCCCACAAACACGCCAAGATGGCGGATCCGGCCGTACCTCCTCAGGGAATGCCTGGAGCCGCGGTGCTCCATCTTTTGCATCAAACTCCAGTTATACAGGCCAGGCTTTCAGGAGGAGGAATGTAGTCAGGTTTAGGCACGGAGGTGCCAAGGAGGATCTGCCGGATAGGAGGTTTGTGGTCCGAGAGCTCCTATGTACCCAGATGGGCTTTGTGCCGACTGATATCCTGGCCGTCATAAACCTTCCTGACCGCCAGGGGTATGATGTTAGTTTTAAGCTGATGTCTGATCTGGACCGGTTCTGGGCCAATCTCACCAGGTTGAGAGATACGGAAGGTTGGGATAAGTTCAGTTTCATCCCCATCTCTAGGCCAGATACAGCCTCTGTCACAATTGTATTTTGGAATGAAGCCGTTCCCCCTCAGGACATAGTCATCTGGCTCAGGAGGCATTGTGACCTCATGTCCGATCTTAGTAAGAACAGGGATGAAGACGGGGTCTGGACCGGTGGGTGGCGGGTCCTGGTGAAGTTGCGTCAGCAGAACAACATAACCCAACATCTGCCCAATTCGTTCTTTATAGGCCGAGAAAAAGGGATCTGCTTCTATGCGGGTCAGCCTCGCCGGTGCTTCAAGTGTGGGAAGGCCGGCCATGTGGCCAGTGTATGCTCCATGGTAAAGTGTAGCCTATGTAATGAAATGGGCCACGTGAGTGCCACATGCCAAAGCATTAGGTGTAACCTGTGCGGTCGGATCGGTCACCCCCACAGAGATTGTCCTGATGCCTGGCATAACATCTGTAAGGATAGCCCTGATGAGGATTTGCTGGCAGCGGCTGATGACATACAGGAGGAGGAGGAGGCGCTATTGTCAGGGTCAGTAGTCACGGAGGCGGAGCCTCAACCACATACAGGTGATACCACCCAAGACCAGGCCGAGTCAGGTCCCATTGAGACGACCATGGAGGTTGTTGAGCAGGTTGTACAACCCTCAGTGGTCGTCTCTTCTCCTGCCCGATCATCCAACAATAATAAAAGGAGGAAGAAGGATAAAGCCAGCCGTAAGCCTGAGGGTGAGTGGACCACGGTAGAAAAGCCCACAAAGATGAGAGTAAGTAGTGCAGGCGAGGTCACTGCAACGGGGAATAGATTTAGTGTCCTATCAGAGTCAGACGGAGAAGCAGAACTAGACAGAGAACTCTCACGAATGATGGCGGAGTATGAGGATGAACCAGAGGGCGATCCTCCCAATAAGAGGAGACCCCACCAAGATGAGGGGCAGTCCGAATCAGACATGGAAACAGCTGGTCACCAGGACACCTCTGACTCTGATCTATGACAATGGGGCCCATCTCTCTGTTTCTCATATTCCTAGTTGTTCTGATGGCAGGTTTCTATCTTAAAGTTATCTCTAGTAATGTGAATAGCATCCGAGCAAGGAGGACAAGACACGCAGTGTATGAACATCTGAGATATCTTGATGCCGATGTCTATTTCTTACAAGAAACCCGTTTAAATACTTTAGGACTAATACGAGAAGCAGAGAGAGAATGGAAATCTGGCCCGTCCTTCTGGTCTCTGGCTGTGGAACCTTATGCCGGGGTTTCTATACTGTTTAACACCCCTGATGTCACCATACACAGATTCACTGAGGTTCTGATGGGGAGGTGCCTGGTTTTAGAAGTTACCATCCGAGGCAGAAGGCTCCGACTCATTAATATCTATGGTCCACCGCAGTCGGTGATGGAAAGGGCACGTCTGTTTGATGAAGTCAAGCAGTACTTGTTTACATCTGTTCCGGTAGTCATGGCAGGGGACTTCAATGCCACCATGTCATCCAGTGACAGACCTACTGGTCGGCCTCTCACCAGGGACTGCAAGGTCTTAAGCAGAATTATTTCACAGGCTGGTCTGTCTGATGTGTTTACTGAGGGTGGTAGGAAACCAAAATTCACTTACTCCTGCGCTGGTAGATGCAGTCGGATAGACTTAGCTCTGGTCAGTCCCGCTGAGCATGTTAGTGAGAAAAGTGAAAAGACAGTCCCTTATTCTGACCATCTGGCTTTGTATTTTTGCTTGGGCTCCACAAAACGCCCTGATATTGGGAGAGGCCTATGGAAGCTCAATTCCAGCCTCTTGGACGATGACTGTGTCCGGAGTTGTGTCCACTCTCTATTTCAGAACCAGCTTGAGAGAGTGGTGTTTTATGACAACATGGCAGACTGGTGGGAGGATGTCAAGGAGGAGATCAGATCCCTCTTAAGGAGACTGTCAGTTAAGAAGGGGAAGAGTAAGTATAGCCAGTATCTCAGGCTGCGGAAAGAATTAGAGTCACTCTATTCGGCGGGCGGGGATAACCAACAGAAGATTGACCGGCTGAAATCTGAGATCAGTCAGTATCAGTACCGCAGGTATACATCCCTGGTTCTTGAACGGGATTATGGGTCCTTAGGGGCTCCGGATCCTTTTGAGAATTGCAGGGAGCGGGTGGCAAATAAATCGGTCACAGGTCTCACTGACTCCCAGGGTGTGTTACAGGAGTCTCGGGAGGGTATCCTGGGGGTGGTGAGAACTTACTATGCTGACTTGTTTCAGAAGAAGGTTTTGGATAGAGAGAAGGTGGCTCAATTCTTGGAGGCAACTCCAGGTCCTGATACTAATGATTTGGACTTTTCTCCTTTGACAGCAGAGTTAACAGTGGAGGAGGTGAAAGAGGCCATAGATAAGTTACATCTGAAGAAGGCACCAGGTCCAGATGGGATTACAGCTGAGTTCTATAAGAAATTCCGAGACCTCTTGGCACCAATTCTCGTGGATGTATACAAAACTAGTCTAGAAAACCACCTGATGCCTCCATCCATGAGAGTGTCCTCCCTGATCCTGCTGTCTAAAGGTAAAGAGCCTAGTGACATCAAGAACTGGAGGCCGATTGCCCTCTTGAATGTCGATAGGAAGATTCTTGCAAAAATTCTGTTCTCTAGATTAGTTTGTTTGTCCCCGGCACTGTTGGCAGGCTCACAGTTTGGCACAGTTAAAGGGCGGAACATCTCTGGAGCAGTTATCTCGATAAGGGAGATGTTTGAGAGATGTAAAGCTCTGAGGTGTGGGAGATATGTTGTGAGTCTGGACCAGGCTAAGGCCTTTGACAGAGTAGACCATGAGTATCTATGGGCGACTTTGACAAAGTACGGTATTCCGGGACAATTTGTGGATTGGCTGAGAACTTTGTACCGCGAGGCGGAGAGCTTTCCTCTGATTAATGGTTGGCAGGGTGATGCTTTCAGGGTTGAGGCAGGGGTGAGACAAGGTTGCCCACTGAGTCCATTACTGTATGTGTTTGCCATAGACCCGTTTCTTAGGTCACTGCAGGAGTGTGATTTTCAGGGGGCGCCGGTCCCCCACTGCTTGCCCCTGAGAGTTGTTGCCTACGCGGATGATGTGACTGTGGTGATATCTGAGCCTCGTGAGGTGGAGATGTTGTCTGCAGCCATCAGAAGTTACTCAGAGGCCTCCGGGTCTCTTGTCAACCTTGAGAAGAGTCAAGCTCTCTGGACGGGTCATACTGGTCCTACATTTGATCTGCCGCAGTTTGCCCAGGCCTCCTCCTATATTAAGATCCTTGGGGTGAAATTCGGGAGGGATGATAATTGCAGACTAAATTGGGAAGAAAAGTTGGAATCCGGAAATGCAAAGGTTCAGCGATGGAAGAACTGGAGGCTGACCTATAGAGAAAGGGTTAAAATGTTGAAGACTTACCTGGTCCCTGTCTTCTTGTACGTCTCTGTTGTCTTTCCTTTGCCAGAATCTTTCTCCGCTAGGCTCTTTAGCCTGTTCTTCCAACTTTTGTGGGGGAACAGGTTGAACCCAGTAAAAAGAGGGATAACCTACCTACAGAGGAGAGAGGGTGGGCTGGATATGTTAAATCCAAGGGTGTTTTTTGACTCCATGTTTCTAAAAGTAAATTTTGGTTGCCTGGACTCAGATAACAGCTCCCTGTGGGTAAATAGTATCAGGGACTGGATATTGCCTTTTGCAGAATCCTGGGTGCGAGGCGGCAGCCTTAAGAGGGGTCGATCGACTCATGACTACCTCCCCCAGTATCTGGACTATGGCATAAGGTGCCTAAAAAAATGGGGTATTGAAAAGACCTATCTGGTGAGTAAGACCAGGAGAGATCTATACACCAGGGTATGTAAGACCTTCTATTGTCTCCAGCCGGCTTTGAGGGACTGTACATCTATAACCCTGCAGGATAGTCTGAGGCTCCTCACTGGTCTGAGGCTCCCTGCAAAGTTCTTTGACATTGCCTGGCTATCTCTGCATGGGAAACTTTTTGTAAGAGGCAACTTAAAGCATCTCAGTGTGACAGATCGGGCATGTCCATTAGGTTGTCAGCAGGAGGAGACCATGGCACATTTTATATCAGAGTGCGGGGGAGGGCGAAAGATCTGGCAGGAAATATCCCGGAGGCTGAAAATTCCCCGATTACAATCACTCAAATACCCCGAAATCATATATGGCATCCCAACTAATATAGGTGACATTAACCGGGAGACCCTGTATATTATTATTACTGTCATCAAATATTATCACTGGCATACGAGGACCCAGGTGTCCCTACACAGAGAGCCCTTCCGTCATATGACCGCTGTCACATATATCATGTCTGAACTGAGGTGGATAAAGTCTCTGGAGGTCAGAAAAAAGTCTGATAATGTAAAATTGTGGAGAAATGTATATATCGATTGCTGAATATTCTGATAACACTGCAAATAAGTCTGTTCATTTATTTATGGATTTATTTATTTTTTCCCCCTCTTTATCCTGCCAGCAATGGACTCTTAAGTTAAAGTGATTCTCATTTTTGTTATCTGACAGACATGTCTGATTTATGTTATATTATTATTATTATTATTAATTAGTTATTAATTCTGCTGGAATGTAATGTATTTTTGTTTTGTTTTTACTAATAAAAATTACCTCCTATGTACAAGAATATAACTACTATAATACTTCTATGTACAAGAATATAACTACTATAATACTACTCCTATGTACCCAGAATATAACTACTATAATACTGCTCCTATGTACAAGAATATAACTACTATAATACTGCTCCTATGTACAAGAATATAACTACTATAATACTGCTCCAATGTACAAGAATATAACTACTATAATACTACCTCCTATGTACAAGAATATAACTACTATAATACTTCTATGTACAAGAATATAACTACTATAATACTACTCCTATGTACCCAGAATATAACTACTATAATACTGCTCCTATGTACAAGAATATAACTACTATAATACTGCTCCTATGTACAAGAATATAACTACTATAATACTGCTCCTATGTACAAGAATATAACTACTATAATACTGCTCCAATGTACAAGAATATAGCTACTATAATACTACCTCCTATGTACAAGAATATAACTACTATAATACTGCTCCAATGTACAAGAATATAACTACTATAATACTGCTCCTATGTACAAGAATATAACTACTATAATACTACCTCCTATGTACAAGAATATAACTACTATAATACTTCTATGTACAAGAATATAACTACTATAATACTGCTCCTATGTACAAGAATATAACTACTATAATACTATGCAATGTACAAGAATATAACTACTATAATACTGCTCCTATATACAAGAATATAACTACTATAATACTGCTCCTATATACAAGAATATAACTACTATAATACTGCGCAATGTACAAGAATATAACTACTATAATACTTCTATGTATAAGTTGATGCAGTCTTATGTACTATACAGCTGGCCCATTTTCAGTCTTAGGTGTTAGGAGTCTGGTGAGTCACAGATCAGTTTTGGATGATCTTATTTTTATACTTCTCCCTGCTGATATCCCGGGTGATACGTCGTTGTTTGCTGTATTCATACATGGTTATTGTTACATTGTGTCTTACCACCATCTTGTCTTGTCTCATTATCAGGTTGCATGACTATAACTCGACCAACTACCGTACTGTGAACTGGGATGAGCTCAGTAACCACATAGGGTAAAGGCCATTGTACCTCATCGTTCATCATTACTTATGACTGATATGGCCCACTAACCACCAGACCTTATAGACAGTGGTTTAGGGTTGGACACTGATGGAGGGCTGTCCTGGGGTTCTAAGAGTGCGGGAAGGGCTGAAGGGGACTGCATGATTATAGCTGACAATTTCTGTGTCATGCTCCAGCGTAGATATAATCCTTTAAGGGGTTCTCCACTTCTATGTAGGACTTATCTGTGTGACTGTTCAGCGGAGTCACAGTCTTGGGCAATTCTTACTAAGGGCTAGTTCACATGGGGGCAAGGAGGCGGATTTTGACCGCAGATTTCGCCTCAAAATCCGCCTCCATACAATGGTGGTCTATGGAGACCGCTAGCGTTCGTTTTTCCGCTAGCGCCAACATGCAAAGAAGAAGCGAGCTGCCCTTCCTTCAGGCATATTCCGCGGCTCATTGAGCTGTGGTGTCCTCCTGGATACAGCAACCTCCGGAGTTGGCCCATACATTTAAGCCGACTCCGGAGGGGTAAACCGCGACAGTTGTGGCAGGCGGGTTTTGACCAGAGAGTGACGCAACTCCCCGCATCACTCTCCGTGCCAAAATCCACCCCACTGCCCCCTGTGTGAACTAGCCCTAACAATCCATTTGGCTGGAGATCTTACAAGTGATGTCTTCATCTTACAGGAACGTTCCACCCTTCTACACCCGGGTTAACTTTCATAGACTGAAGAAACATGTTCCGAATTGGAAGAATCTGCAATTTAGCGGTAGGTTTTAGGCAGAGCTTTCCTACTTACTGATGCTTTTGGGTGTTTACATTCATTGACTGAAAAAATAGAGGACCAAGAAGTAGTTGTAGTGGTGAACTGAAGCTTTCTCCATGTGATGTCATGATGACATACGCAAGAAATCACAATATTACAGGCAAAGGAGAAGGATATGGTGGAAAACTGGACAATTGTGAGGAGGCTCTAGGGTCCTACTGTCAGTGCTTCAGACTTAAAAATACTTAGGGACCATTGGCTCCTAAACTGTAAAATGTAGTTGTCCAAACAGATTTTTAGTTGCCCAACCATATAATGCTTTCCAGTGCCCCCCCCACACACACAGTATAATGCTCTCCCTATTGCCCCCCACTCTTTTTGTAATGCTTTCCACAATGCTTCACCCTTTTTAATGTTGTCCCAAATGCTCCCCCACCTTTTATAATACAGTCATCAGTAGCCCACACACTTTTTAATGCTATCCCCAAAGTGCCCCTCCCCACTTTATAATCCAGTCCTCAGTGACCCTCACCCTTTATAATCCATTCCGAAGTAGCCCCCACACTTTTAAATCCAGACCTCAGTGGCCCTCGCCCTTCATAATCCAGTCCATAGTGGCCCCTCCTCATAGTAGCTGTTACATTCATAAAAGTAATACTTACTCAGTCCCGTTCCTCGGCGCTGTGTGCAGATCTCCTTCACTTGTCCTGCACTAGACATTACTAGAAGCTGCCTGAATGATTGAGCAGGAAGCTGAAATCTTCCTGCTTCACCATTCTATAGACTGTATCTGTGGACAGAGCGGACAGCCACACATACCGCTGAGTGTGCCATGATCTCTGGCTTTTCTCATAAAGGGGCAGTGCAGTGACAGGGTTAGTTGCAAGTAGCTCCACGACTGCAAGGTCTTGGCACCATTTGTAAATTTTTGACTGGCCGGTTGCTAACATGATGGACACCATGACACCAAATTCCCTTTTGCTAAGTACCTAGAAATGACCCAAGCAGATTCCATGTCTACCCAAGTCTGCATAGTGGACAAGAAGACGGGGAGATACAAAGGCATGTGGAGGATCAATCACACCTCTACTGGTGATATGTCTGGGCCATCTGGAGTCTGTTCACCCTGTGTGCCCTCACATAACCACTGCCCCCAACACTTAGGTCAGAACGGTGTAGATGGTGGGCAGTTCATTGAAATGAGCATCCTACTTCTATCAGTACAATGATGCCCCTCTTCTTAAACTCTGTGAGCTGGGCAAGATGTCTTTGAGCGTGTATTAGAGGCATATCTAACAGTCAGCCATCTCTCTTACCCAAAAGTAGTGTCTGATTAGACAACACCTGTAATTATTTACATATCTGAAGGGCGGGTTTTGTGCCATTCAACATTTCTATCTGGGTGCAGTATGTTTCATTGTCAGTGTGTGTACATAGGCCGGTAATCTGCTGCCAAGGACAAACTCCCTCAAGTTGGGTCTCTGTCTTAGTCAAGTTTTCCAGCAGCCATATTGGTTCTCCTTCATAAACAGTGGGGGTCACTTTCCTGCTGTGTCGTAGATATGGGGTTACGGCCGATCATCTCTTACCATGCTGGGACTTACTGGGAAAGTACTAGAACATGGTGATGAGCTGTAGCAAGCTGCATGGCAAAGTGTGAACAGGGCAGTGTAGTCCCAGATATCTGGAGCTACCTGAGGACTGTTGTTTTGTGTATGTTTACTAAATGTTCCTTTTGATCTGTAATCTTCTCCCCGTTTAGAAATTGTGGATTACATGTACAATGAGTCCATGCTATTACTTGAAGCCCAGTTACTTGCTGCACAGGAGTATCCGGTCAAGGTGCGTAGCGATGCCAGGTCTCCTCTAGTACAGCGCTGTATTTGTCTCCTCACTTGCCAGTCTCACCATGGTGCTTTTCTCACTTCCACAGCCTGAGAAGAAAGACGAGTTCTTAATCAGTGAAATCTTTAAGGAATTCTCTGAATGTGAAGGAAACTAGAACTGATCAAAATAACAACTTGTAAGCACAAGATATTTAGAGAAAATCTTTAAAACTCTGCAAAATGTTTAATTGCTTATATTTGCAAAAATGTTTTAACTTTTAATTATCTACAAATTTAAAAATAATTCTGTTTGCAGGAATACCCCTTTAATGTTGAAAGCAGCGCTGCAGGCAGTTGTTGTGGACTACAGACCGTTTGGTTTTTTTTCGCTTTCATCAGTTTGCTTTGTTTGTTAAAGTTTTACATTTTTTCAGAAAAGTTAACAAAAAAAATAAATAAAAATGGTTTGATCAAAAGGTGTGACATTCACTCATCTTCTTCTGATGCTGTCCCCATTGAGGGTCTTGTCTGGTGGGAATGTCCACGGAGGCCTGATATGCTGACTGAAGGCAGCTGCTGATCTCTGCAAGGATGTTCAGGTAGGTCCTTGTAAAGGTGATCGGCGACAGACCAGACATGGATAGTTAATGGACAGATGGCATCTGGTTAAGCAACACTTTAAAGGGATCCTGTCATTTAGACGACATTTTTCTAAGTACCACGTTGGAATAGTCTTAAGAAAGGCTATTCTTCTCCTACCTTTCGTTGTCTTCTCCATGCCGCCGTTCGCCTACAATCCCAGTTCTTGTCGGTATGTAAATTAGCTCTCTCACAGGAAGGAGAAGAATAGCCTTTCTTAAGGCTATTCTGACATGGTACTTAGAAAAAATGTCGTCTGAATGATAGGATTCCTTTAAATATCAGTAACCGAGAGTTTTCTCTGTAGAAGATTGTCTACCCAGCCCCTTATGTATGGGAGCCACAGTAAGTCCCCCTCATTTCATCAGGGATAGCTTTTGTCACAGGCATTTTCGCCACCAGGTCATTACAGTTTCGGCAATGCCATATTTATGTAGGTTTTACAGCCTCAGTAGAAAAAAAATACTGGTGGGATGCCATGAAATATGTAAAGAAAAGGAAGAAAGCAATGATTTGGAATCGTCAGATGTTCTACGATGAATAAAACATGGTTACATATCAGAGGGTGAAAGTTACACAAGAGAAGACAGATCACAAGGTGAATGTGATCAGAAAGATGGAGGAGCGGGCAAGGGACATCTTGACCACACCCTTCTGGTCAAGGAGAGCCTGGTTCTCTCTTCTGAGGATCCTGTCTGTGATACATCCTTGGATCCTCACGGAGGTTCCAACTCCCTTTGAACAGGGTCCCATCTATCACCCCAGTTCTGGCCAACTTCACCTGACGGCATGGAATTTGAAAGGGAGTTATTAACCACTAGTGGGTTGTCCATGGGGGTCTTTGTTACCCTTTTAAAAAGTAGAAGGGGTTACCTCAAAAATTTATGTAAAAGTTTTGTGGGTTTAGGAAATTTTTATACCTCAGATCCTGGATTTTCTCCAGAAGGGCCTTGAAAAGAGGTTGTTGACCAGCACTCTCGAGGTGCAAGTATCAAATTGGATTAGATTGTTCATCAGAGCCTCTTTTAAAAGAAGATTGATGGTTCAGTCTAAAGTTCCCCCTTGGGATTTAAACCTGGTACTTAACACACTGCCTAGGTCCCCCTTTGAAACCCTGTCTGAGATTTCTATTAGGTCCCTTTCATCGCCAGATGGATTAGTGAGCTCCAGACCGTCACCAACCCTCCCTTCCTTCTAGAAGACAGGGTGATACTTAGGCCAGACCCTGCCTTTGTGCCATTTCCACGCCCAATATGTTGTGCCCAACTTATGTCAGCAGAGATACACACTCCAAAAACTGGTAAGCAGGTATCCCGGGCACAACAGCTTCTGAAGCGTTCATCTCTGATACAAGTCGGGCACAACATATTACGCACTGAAATGACGGATTCCTGGAAAAATTGTAATTTTCACCTCTCATAATCAGCTTCGTATTAATTTATGGACAATAAGTTATAGCAACACTTGGGGGTTAAAAATAATCTCTGTACCCTGGATAAATCCTTCAGGGGTGTAGTTTCCAAAATAAGCTCTCATATCAGGGGATTCCACTTTACTGGCATTTCAGCTCTGCAAAAGTGTCATGGCATCCAAAAACCAAAACGTCTTAAGTCTGTGCTCCAAAAACAAATAGCAATCCTTCCCTTCTGTGCCTGGCTGTGCTCAAAAAGCAGTTTATACCACATATGACATTACGTCCGTTATCCCGGGTACTCCAGTGTCATACATGTGCCCTAATATCA
Source organism: Leptodactylus fuscus (assembly GCF_031893055.1). Classification (NCBI taxonomy): domain Eukaryota; kingdom Metazoa; phylum Chordata; class Amphibia; order Anura; family Leptodactylidae; genus Leptodactylus; species Leptodactylus fuscus. The sequence continues at coordinate 80,143,755 of NC_134274.1, read as the reverse complement.
GTATATACCACATATGACATTACGTCCATTATCCTGGGCACTCCAGTGTCATACATGTGCCCTAATATCAGTATATACCACATATGACATTACGTCCATTATCCTGGGTACACCAGTGTCATACATGTGCCCTAATATCAGTATATACCACATATGACATTACGTACGGTATCCTGGGCACTCCAGTGTCATACATGTGCCCTAATATCAGTATATACCACATATGACATTACGTCCGTTATCCCTGGTACACCAGTGTCATACATGTGCCCTAATATCAGTATATACCACATATGACATTACGTACGGTATCCTGGGCACATCAGTGTCATACATGTGCCCTAATATCAGTATATACCACATATGACATTACGTCCATTATCCTGGGCACTCCAGTGTCATACATGTGCCCTAATATCAGTATATACCACATATGACATTACGTACGGTATCCTGGGCACTCCAGTGTCATACATGTGCCCTAATATCAGTATATACCACATATGACATTACGTACGGTATCCTGGGCACATCAGTGTCATACATGTGCCCTAATATCAGTATATACCACATATGACATTACGTCCGTTATCCCGGGTACACCAGTGTCATACATGTGCCCTAATATCAGTATATACCACATATGACATTACGTCCGTTATCCTGGGTACACCAGTGTCATACATGTGCCCTAATATCAGTATATACCACATATGACATTACGTCCGTTATCCCGGGTACACCAGTGTCATACATGTGCCCTAATATCAGTATATACCACATATGACATTACGTCCGTTATCCCGGGTACACCAGTGTCATACATGTGCCCTAATATCAGTATATACCACATATGACATTACGTCCATTATCCTGGGCACTCCAGTGTCATACATGTGCCCTAATATCAGTATATACCACATATGACATTACGTCCGTTATCCCGGGTACACCAGTGTCATACATGTGCCCTAATATCAGTATATACCACATATGACATTACGTCCGTTATCCCGGGTACACCAGTGTCATACATGTGCCCTAATATCAGTATATACCACATATGACATTACGTCCGTTATCCCGGGTACACTAGTGTCATACATGTGCCCTAATATCAGTATATACCACATATGACATTACGTCCGTTATCCCGGGTACACCAGTGTCATACATGTGCCCTAATATCAGTATATACCACATATGACATTACGTCCGTTATCCCGGGTACACCAGTGTCATACATGTGCCCTAATATCAGTATATACCACATATGACATTACGTCCGTTATCCCGGGTACACCAGTGTCATACATGGGGCATAAATTGCAGTTTGGGCACAGCAGGGCGCAGAAGGGAAGGAGCGCGATGCGGCTTTTGGAGTACAGATTCAGATGTTTGGTATCCGGACGCCATGTCATGTTTGTAGAGCTTGTAAGGTACTAGAAAAGTGGATTCCCCAAAGGAGTGACCCCATTTTGAAAACTGCACCCCTCAAAGAATTTATCGGGGGTTGTAGAGAGCATTAATGTCCCAGACATGAATGCACAGCGGATGGTGAAGAGGGAATATGAAAGCTGTGCGGAGGACATTGGGAAGACCAAATTCCTTACTATTTCCCTAATAGTTTCTATTATTGTGGGGGAGGGAGGGGATCACTTTGGGGGTCACTTCTGATGTCTGTTCCCTCATAAGCTCTAATTCTGGGGTGTCCCCTGATATTCGCTCACACAGCTTATACATTCCCTTCCTGCTGGTTGTATTCTAATGATTTGGCGATTTTGGGGGTTTTGTCTTCACATTGCTAGATGCTATATTTTCTTTATTTTTTTGGTGACGTGGCCATATAAGGGCTTGTTGTTTGCGGGATGAGAGGCATTTTGTAATGACACCATTTTTGGGTGCCGCCAACTTATTGAATACATTTTATTAATGGTGGGTTCACACCAGCGTCTGGACTCCGTTATCAGGTTTCCGTCTTCTCCATGCAGAAGAAGGAAACCTGTCAGGCCGAGTCCGTTTTTTTTTTAAACCGAACACAGAGTCCTGTATGTCTGACTGTGTCCGGTTTTAAAAAAAAGAGCATAAAACGCTCACGGCCGGACACTTTTCAAACCCATTCAAATGAAAGATGTCGGCAGATTTCCGTCTCCTGCCCTGTTTTGTGCAGGAAATGGAAACCTGCAGAACGGATTTAAAAAATAAATAAAATCAATTCTGGCATTGTGTTTTGCCTTTTTCATTTTTCGCCTTTCAGCGTACAGTGTAAGTAACGTGACCTTTATTCTGCGGGTCGGTGCGATTATGGAGATACCTCATTTATATTATTTTTTATGTGATACTAATTCTGCAGATCAAAAACACATTTAGGGACATAAATCAATGATGATTTTTTTTTTGTTCACACTGTAGGGTCTGAGGAAGGTCTTGTCCGACCGAAAAACGTTTAACTCTACTGCACTGAATGCACACTTGTGATTAATACATGGAATTTTGAATTCACTTACTTGTACTGTGTATTTATATCGCACAGTATCTGTTTTATAGCAGACGTGATAACAGGCAGTGATAACATTGCCCGGTCACTATAAAACAGATCCTGTGCAATGTAAGTAGTGAATATTAATTGTTCAAAAATACCAAATGCAGACTATAACCTTTCAGTACAAAGTTGTTTTATATTATTGAAAGCTCTATAAAGCCCCATTCACACAACTGTATTTTGCGAGTCTGTAACTGTCCACAATTGTGGATCTGCATAGTAATAAGGTTAAATTGCGATTTCAGCGTTTTGTGATTTAGTGGGTTTTGGGTTGCAGTTTGGGCACTACTTAATCTCTTAAAGGGGCTCTATCAGCAAAACCTAAAGAAGAATGATCTACTTACGCATCGTGCACGCTGGGCGGCCATTCAGGGTTCATGCTGATAGAGCCCCTTTAAAGGTTCACCGTCACTGATCATAGTATATATAACTAGTATTGAGCGAACCCGTCAAAGTTCAAATTTGATAAGCTCGACCGAACGTTCAGGTAAGTTCAGTTCAGGTACCTAAACTTGACATGAACCCGAACCCCATTGAAATCGGTGTGGAGCCAAACTTGGTGACCCAAAAATAGCTGTAATGGGGATAGTAAGGGGTAGAAGGCTGCAAAATGAGGTTAATAACAGGGCAAGTGCCCTGCAAAAAAATGGGGCAGGGAAAGTACTTAAGATAATAAATAAATGAAAATAAAAAAAATTAAAAACAAATAAAATAATAATTTTGAAACAAGTGGTAGAGGTACAGGGGGAGGAGGTGGATGTAGCCAGCACATTAACCACTCACTCGGGCACTGGCACACACAAGTCTTGTGGGATACATGCTTGGTTCATCTTAATGAGTATATCCACGATGCCTAAGGATTGGCGGATTCTGTTGCCGGTGATGACACCCCCCAGTGGTGCGGAACACGCGTTCTGATAGGACATTTGCTGCAGAGCAGGCCAGCACCTCCAAGGCATAGAGGGCAAGCCCTGGCCCCGTGTCTAATTTACCAACCCAGAAATTGAACAGGGAGAACCAATCACTCAGTACCAGGAGTCGTGTCGACAGATACTCATCCACCATGTGAGTCAAGTTCTGCCTTCTGGTACTATGGACTGTATCCGATGGTGGTGGATGTTGCGGAGAATTGAACAAGGTGTATCATTGTGGCCATGCTGACCCTCCCTTTTGAGATGGTGCTGCTGTGTCACCCTGCTGTGCTGGTGACTTCTTCCTTCTCCTCGGCCTTGTACTGCCAATGAGCTCTCAATGTCACATGTTATCCTTATAGTGGGGATCCAGCAGGGTGGCCGCCCAGTAATCGGCACTATTGAGTATGCAGGAACTCTGCGGTCATTGCGCAGACACTGGAGCATGTAGTGGCTCATGTGAGGCAGACTGCTCAGAGGCAAAGACAAGCTGTCCTCTGTGAGAGGTGTCTCCTCTACATCCCCCCAGCCACGTTCCAGTGATGCCTTTGAGCCGAGCTGGATGCCACCCTGCTGGGAGGTAAACCCCTGCTCCTCCTCCAAAACTGTCCTATGGCTGGACAATGACCGCTGTTGGTCCAGCAACCCACCCTGCGAGCCATATGTGGACTGGCTTGACACCTGTGTAAATGGGCATTATTCTCTTCCTCTGCTTTCTTCTATACTACCCCTACATCCTCCTTCATGGCCTGAAGTAAACTGGTGTAAGCGGCCATTTTCTTGGTGCTGCTTACATAGTAAGCTGGGGTAAGCATCCACAAGAAAATGGCCGCTGGTATCCGGAGTCAGCCCTGCCCGAGGCCCGATGGCAGAGCCGACTGCACAAGCCTAGAAGTTTGAGGCCAGCGCTGGAAGAAGATGCAGGGAGAGGCCGTTCCAGGCAAAGATAGAGGTGGCGCTGGAGAGTTCTCTTGCAGCATTGGTGACCGCCCCCAGTGCTGTGAGAGAACTCATTTGCATACAGAAAAACTGAATTTCCAACGAACAGCGGCGCAGGGAAGACATCTAAAGGTAGGAGAAGAATAGCCTTTCTTAAGGCTATTCCTACGTTTTAAGGTGAAAAAATTGAATTTTAATTATTGAATCCCTTTAAGGTTCAGTGGCAGCAACCACTCATCTGTCTGCCTTTCGATCCCATCCCACGACTCCTTGGTAGTGTGCGATTTTTCGCCAAAACAGATGAGCGTCAGCACAGCCGGCTGCCATTTCCCCACTGATGGTGCAGGTGCTGCGCTGACTGGATGAGACGGCAGGAGAGGAGGAAACGGAGTAGGAGGCAATCCTGCGTGGTGGAAACAAATGCGCCAAGGCGTTTCCCGCCTCCGGCCCAGCCCCCACTATGTTAATCCAGGGAGCAGTTAGAGATGTAACGTCTCTGCCCATGTTTGCTTGTCCATGTATCAGTTGTGATGTGCACTTTGCCACTAATGGACTGGTGGCACAGCGTACAAATAACCTGTGTTATGTCTTTGACACACTGCTTAAAAAAATGCCTCACCTGGCAGATCCTCTGAGCCGGCTTTTGTGTGCTCAGTCCCTGGGCGTGGTGGGCAGTAGCAGGCGACGTCTTGGCTATGGTCTGCCCGCTGCGCCTTTTCACCCTTCTCCACCTTTTTCTGGCTACCTGGGGCTGTGTAGCCACCACCTCTTCCTCCGAACTATCATTATCTTCAATCCATGTTGGGTCTAGAACCTCGTCAGCAACCCTCAGATTGTCTTCCATCAGCACCTCAGCACCTTTGTCAGTCTCCACACTGCAGAAAGCCACAGCAGTTGGCACTTGGGTTTTATCCCCATGGTAGATATCCTGCCATGGTCCACATCCTCATCTACCACCACAAGCTGTTGGGCATCTGTGAACTCTATGTCTGCAATTGTGGCAGGGTCAGGTGGATAGACCATAGAATCCCAGCTAGGAGAGTCATCATAGAGCATTAGTGACCGTTCCATCATGACTTGTGGCTGAGAAGACCTTGCTATTGAGAAATGGGATGAGGTTGAGGCCTCTGCTCTTTCAGCAGAGGTTTAGAGGGTGGAAGACAATCTGATGGAACTTGTGGCACTGTTTGTGACTTACTCTACCAATGCCTCAACATCACTGGCCTCTCCATTCCAACAGCACTATTGTGGCGTACAAGAATACGTTGCAGACCCTGGTACCTGAAGGTGTAGCAGGCATAGATGTAACACGTTGTCTCCCTGTACCACCAGCTCCATCACCGCCGGCAGCACCACGGCCACGTCCCTGTCCCTTTTCTATGTTTTTCATTTATACACACTTGCAGTTAGAAGACAGTATGCATATGTAAACGCAGTTATTGCTACGCTAGGAGACAGTATGGGCGCACATGTGGTTATTGTTACTGCGCTAGGAGACAGTATGGGCGCACATGTGGTTATTGTTACTGCGCTAGGAGACAGTATGGGCGCACACGTGGTTATTGTTACTGTGCTAGGAGACAGTATGGGCACACACATGGTTACTGTTACTGCATAGGAGACAGTATGGGCACACACGTGGTTATTGTTACTGCGCTAGGAGACAGTATGGGCACACACGTGGTTACTGTTACTGCATAGGAGACAGTATGGGCACACACGTGGTTATTGTTACAGCGCTAGGAGACAGTATGGGCACACACGTGGTTATTGTTACTGCGCTAGGAGACAGTATGGGCACACACGTGGTTATTGTTACTGCGCTAGGAGACAGTATGGGCACACACGTGGTTATTGTTACAGCGCTAGGAGACAGTATGGGCACACACGTGGTTATTGTTACTGCGCTAGAAGACAGTATGGGCGCACACGTCGTTATTGTTACTGTGCTAGGAGACAGTATGGGCACACACGTGGTTATTGTTACTGTGCTAGGAGACAGTATGGGCACACACGTGGTTACTGTTACTGCATAGGAGACAGTATGGGCGCACACGTGGTTATTGTTACTGCGCTAGGAGACAGTATGGGCACACATGGTTATTGTTACTGTGCTAGGAGACAGTATGGGCACACACGTGGTTATTGTTACTGCGCTAGAAGACAGTATGGGCGCACACGTCGTTATTGTTACTGTGCTAGGAGACAGTATGGGCACAAACGTGGTTATTGTTACTGTGCTAGGAGACAGTATGGGCACACACGTGGTTACTGTTACTGCATAGGAGACAGTATGGGCACACACGTGGTTATTGTTACTGCGCTAGGAGACAGTATGGGCACACACGTGGTTATTGTTACTTTATAGGAGACAGTATGGGCACACACGTGGTTACTGCATAGGAGACAATATGGGCGCACACGTGGTTATTGTTAGTGCGCTAGGAGACAGTATGGGCACACACGTGGTTATTGTTACTGCGCTAGGAGACAGTATGGGCACACACGTGGTTATCGTTACTGCGCTAGGAGACAGTATGTGCACACACGTGGTTATTGTTACTGTGCTAGGAGACAGTATGGGCACACACGTGGTTACTGTTACTGCATAGGAGACAGTATGGGCGCACACGTGGTTATTGTTACTGCGCTAGGAGACAGTATGGGCACACACGTGGTTACTGTTACTGTATAGGAGACAGTATGGGCACACATGTGGTTATTGTTACTGCATAGGAGACAGTATGGGCACACACGTGGTTATTGTTACTGTATAGGAGACAGTATGGGCACACACGTGGTTACTGCATAGGAGACAATATGGGCGCACACGTGGTTATTGTTAGTGCGCTAGGAGACAGTATGGGCACACACGTGGTTATTGTTACTGCGCTAGGAGACAGTATGGGCACACACGTGGTTATTGTTAATGCGCTAAGAGACAGTATGGGCACACACGTGGTTATTGTTACTGCGCTAGGAGACAGTATGGGCACACGTGGTTATTGTTACTGCGCTAGGAGACAGTATGGGCACACACGTGGTTATTGTTACTGCGTGTTACTGTGCTAGGAGACAGTATGGGCACACACGTGGTTATTGTTACTGCATAGGAGACAGTATGGGCACACACGTGGTTATTGTTACTGCGCTAGGAGACAGTATGTGCACACACGTGGTTATTGTTACTGTGCTAGGAGACAGTATGGGCACACACGTGGTTACTGTTACTGCATAGGAGACAGTATGGGCGCACACGTGGTTATTGTTACTGCGCTAGGAGACAGTATGGGCACACACGTGGTTACTGTTACTGTATAGGAGACAGTATGGGCACACATGTGGTTATTGTTACTGCATAGGAGACAGTATGGGCACACACGTGGTTATTGTTACTTTATAGGAGACAGTATGGGCACACACGTGGTTACTGCATAGGAGACAATATGGGCGCACACGTGGTTATTGTTAGTGCGCTAGGAGACAGTATGGGCACACACGTGGTTATTGTTACTGCGCTAGGAGACAGTATGGGCACACACGTGGTTATTGTTAATGCGCTAAGAGACAGTATGGGCACACACGTGGTTATTGTTACTGCGCTAGGAGACAGTATGGGCACACGTGGTTATTGTTACTGCGCTAGGAGACAGTATGGGCACACACGTGGTTATTGTTACTGCGTGTTACTGTGCTAGGAGACAGTATGGGCACACACGTGGTTATTGTTACTGCGCTAGGAGACAGTATGGGCACACACGTGGTTATTGTTACTGCGTGTTACTGTGCTAGGAGACAGTATGGGCGCACACGTGGTTATTGTTATTCCGCTAGGAGACAGTATGGGCACATACGTGGTTACTGCATAGGAGACAGTATGGGCGCACACGTGGTTATTGTTAGTGCGCTAGGAGACAGTATGGGCACACACGTGGTTATTGTTACTGCGCTAGGAGACAGTATGGGCACACACGTGGTTATTGTTACTGCGCAAGGAGACAGTATGGGCACACACGTGGTTATTGTTACTGCGCTAGGAGACAGTATGGGCACACACGTGGTTATTGTTACTGCGCTAGGAGACAGTATGGGCACACACGTGGGTATTGTTACTGCATAGGAGACAGTATGGGCACACACGTGGTTATTGTTACAGCGCTAGGAGACAGTATGGGCACACACGTGGTTATTGTTACTGCGCTAGAAGACAGTATGGGCACACACGTGGTTATTGTTACTGCGCTAGGAGACAGTATGGGCACACACGTGGTTATTGTTACTGCGCTAGCAGACAGTATAGGCACACACGTGGTTATTGTTACTGTGCTAGGAGACAGTATGGGCACACACGTGGTTACTGCATAGGAGACAGTATGGGCGCACATGTGGTTATTGTTAGTGTGCTAGGAGACAGTATGGGCACACACGTGGTTATTGTTACAGCGCTAGGAGACAGTATGGGCACACACGTGGTTATTGTTACTGCGCTAGAAGACAGTATGGGCACACACGTGGTTATTGTTACTGCGCTAGGAGACAGTATGGGCACACACGTGGTTATTGTTACTGCGCTAGCAGACAGTATAGGCACACACGTGGTTATTGTTACTGTGCTAGGAGACAGTATGGGCACACACGTGGTTACTGCATAGGAGACAGTATGGGCGCACATGTGGTTATTGTTAGTGTGCTAGGAGACAGTATGGGCACACACGTGGTTATTGTTACTGCGCTAGGAGACAGTATGGGCACACACGTGGTTATTGTTACTGCGCTAGGAGACAGTATGGGCGCACACGTGGTTACTGCATAGGAGACAGTATGGGCACACACGTGGTTACTGCATAGGAGACAGTATGGGCACACACGTGGTTATTGTTAGTGCGAGAAGAGACGGTATGGGCACAAAAACAATTTACTATCACTGCCCTAATAAGGGCAACTATTATTTCTAGATAACTGCCCCTCACAGTATCCGGCGCCTCTCACTACCCTGATAAGGACAATTATTACATTCAGCTCAGGCCCTGACTATCCCCATCTCCAGCTGCAGCCTCTGGGCTTGCATAAAGTTGAGCAGTTTTTTCTTCATAGTTGAGAGCTTATAGATTTCTTTATTATTTACAAATACTTAATACAAAAAGTTTTGACTCGGAGAAGTCACAGAAACCATAAAGAACAGATGAGATCATGACCCGGCCTCCTCCACTATAAACAGCAGTAGGGAGACCTGATTCAGCCCACTGAGACCTCCCGAGTGCTGAACACTGGCCACTAGAGGTCACTGCAGACAGAAGATAGAAGTATCAGTACTGTTCCTGGCCACTAGAGGTCACTGCAGAAAGAAGATGGAAGTATCTGTACTGTACCTGGCCACTAGAGGTCACTGAAAATAGTAGATGGAAGTATCTGTACTGTACCTGGCCACTAGAGGTCACTGCAGACAGAAGATGAAAGTATCTGTACTGTACCAGGCCACTAGGGGTCACTGCAGACAGTAGATGGAAGTATCAGTACTGTACCTGGCTACTAGAGGTCACTGAAAATAGTAGATGGAAGTATATGTACTGTACCTGGCCACTAGAGGTCACTGCAGACAGAAGATGGAAGTATCAGTACTGTACCTGGCCACTAGAGGTCACTGCAGACAGTAGATGGAAGTATCAGTACTGTTCCTGGCCACCACAGGTCACTGCAGACAGAAGATGGAAGTATCTGTACTATACCTGGCCACTAGAGGTCACTGCAGGCAGTAGATGAAAGTATCAGTACTGTACCTGGCTACTAGAGGTCACTGCAAATAGTAGATGGAAGTATCTGTACTGTACCTGGCCACTAGAGGTCACTGCAGGCAGTAGATGGAAGTATATGTACTATACCTGGCTACTAGAGGTCACTGCAAGTAGTAGATGGAAGTATCTGTACTGTACCTGGCCACTAGAAGTCACTGCAGGCAGTAGATGGAAGTATCTGTACTATACCTGGCCACTAGAGGTCACTGCAGGCAGTAGATGGAAGTATCTGTACCTGGCCACTAGAGGTCACTGCAGACAGTAGATGGAAGTATCAGTACTGTACCTGGCCACTAGATGTCACTGCAAATAGTAGATGGAAGTATTAGTACTGTACCTGGCCACTAGAGGTCTCTGCAAATAGTAGATGGAAGTATCTGTACTGTACCTGGCCACTAGAGTTCACTGCAGGCAGTAGATGGAAGTATCTGTACTATACCTGGCCACTAGAGGTCACTGCAAGTAGTAGATGGAAGGATCTGTACTGTACCTGGCCACTAGAAGTCACTGCAGGCAGTAGATGGAAGTATCTGTACTGTACCTGGCCACTAGAGGTCACTGCAGACAGTAGATGGAAGTATCTGTACTGTACCTGGCCATAAGAGGTCACTGCAGACAGTAGATGGAAGTATCAGTACTATACCTGGCCACTAGATGTCACTGCAAATAGTAGATGGAAGTATTAGTACTGTACCTGGCCACTAGAAGTCACTGCAGGCAGTAGATGGAAGTATCTGTACTGTACCTGGCCACTAGAGGTCACTGCAGGTAGTAGTAGCTGGAAGTATCTGTACTGTACTTGGTCACTAAAGGTCACTGCAGGCAGTAGATGGAAGTATCAGCACTGTCCCTGGCCACTAGAGGTCACTGCAGACAGTAGATGGAAGTATCTGTACTATACCTGGCAACTAGATGTCACTGCAAATAGTAGATGGAAGTATTAGTACTGTACCTGGCCACTAGAAGTCACTGCAGGCAGTAGATGGAAGTATCTGTACTGTACCTGGCCACTAGATGTCACTGCAAATAGTAGATGGAAGTATCTGTACTGTACCTGGCCACTAGAGGTCACTGCAGACAGAAGATGGAAGTATCTGTACTGTACCTGGCCACTAGAGGTCACTGCAGACAGTAGATTGAAGTATCAGTACTGTACCTGGCCACTAGAGGTCACTGCAGACAGTAGATGGAAGTATCTGTACTGTACCTGGCCACTAGAGGTCATCAGAGAGAGGAGATGGAAATATCTGTACATTACCTGACCACTAGAGGTCACTACAGGTCACCGCAGATGGTAAATGGAAGTATTTGTACTGTACCTGGCCCCTAGAGGTAGTGGCCAGGCAGGCAGTAGATGGAAGGATCTGGACTGTACCTGGGCACTAAAGGTCACTGCAGGCAGTAGATGGAAGCATCAGTACTGTATTGGGCACTAGAGGTCACTGCAGGCAGTAGATGGAAGCATCAGTACTGTACCTGGCCACTAGAGGTCACTGCAAACAGTAGGTGGAAGTATCGGTAATGTACCTGGCCACTAGATGTCACTGCAGGCAGGAGATGGAAGTAAGAGCACTGTACCTGGCCACTAGAGGTCACAGCAGACAGTAGATTGAAGTATCAGTATTGTACCTGGCCACTAGAGGTCACAGCAGACAGAAGATGGAAGTATCTGTACTGTACCTGTCCACTAGAGGTCACTGCAGACAGTAGATGGAAGTATCAGTACTGTACCTGGCTACTAGAGGTCACTGCAAATAGTAGATGGAAGTATCTGTACTGTACCTGGCTACTAGAGGTCACTGCAAATAGTAGATGGAAGTATCAGTACTGTACCTGGCCACTAGAGGTCACTGCAGACAGTAGATGGAAGTATCTGTACTGTACCTGGCCACTAGAGGTCACTGCAGACAGAAGATGGAAGTATCTGTACTATACCTGGCCACTAGAGGTCACTGCAGACAGTAGATGGAAGTATCTGTACTGTACCTGGCCACTAGAGGTCACTGCAGACAGTAAATGGAAGTATCTGTACTGTACCTGGCCACTAGATGTCACTGCAGACAGTAAATGGAAGTATCTGTACTGTACCTGGCCACTAGAGTTCACTGCAGACAGTAGATGGAAGTATCAGTACTGTACCTGGCCACTAGAGGTAATCAGAGAGAGGAGATGGAAATATATGTACATTACCTGACCACTAGAGGTCACCGCAGATGGTAAATGGAAGTATTTATACTGTACCTGGCTACTAGAGGTCGCTGCAGACAGTAGATGAAAGTATCTGTACTGTACCTGGCCACTTGAGGTCACTGCAGACAGCAGATAGAAGTATCAGTACTGTACCTGGCCACTAGATGTCACTGCAGACCGTAGATAGAAGTATCTGTACTGTAATTGGCCACTAGAGGTCACTGCAGGCAGTAGATGGTAGTATCAGTACTATACCTGGCCACTAGAGGTCACTGCAGGTAGTAGTAGCTGGAAGTGTCTGTACTGTATTTGGCCACTGGAGGTCACTGCAGACAGTAGATTGAAGTATCAGTACTGTCCCTGGCCACTAGAGGTCACTGCAGACAGTAGATGGAAGTATCTGTACTATACCTGGCCACTAGAGGTAACTGCAGACAGAGATGGAAGTATCTGTACTATACCAGGCCACTAGAGGTCACTGCAGACAGTAGATGGAAGTATCAGTACTGTACCTGGCCACTAGAGCTCACTGCAGACAGTAGATGGAAGTATCAGTTCTGTACCTGGCCACTAGATGTCACTGCAGACAGTAGATGGAAGTATCAGTACTCTACCTGGCCACTAGATGTCACTGCAGACAGTAGATAGAAGTATCTGTACTGTAATTGGCCACTAGAGGTCACATCTTCTAGAACAAGAGGCTCTGCTTTTAGTCTTTTCCCATTCTGGGTAATAGTTGGGGGTCCTGGCTGGAGGACCCCCCTCTATTACCTCAGAATTCCCTGGGTCAGTATGAAAATGGGTTTTCTAAGAGAGACAGCAACTTTATTGGTTAAATCATAAACAGTGAGGGTTTGTTACAGCGTATAAACCTAGATGTCACGCTGGGTTCACACCAGCGTCCGGTCTCCGTACTCAGGTTTCCGTCTTCTGCCAGCAGAAGACTGAAACCTGTCAGACCATGTCCGGCTGTGAGTGCTGGTGAGCGTTTTATGGTGAAGATGTCTTGTTACTCGTGGAGACTGAACTTCTTATTTCTCGGTTGCCTTTAAGAAGAGATTTTGCATGTATAGCTTTCACTGTAAAAATATATTGCGGCCACTGATTCTGATTCACAATGAAACCTGCCCACTTGACTGTATGTTGCACTATATAGAGTTACGTGTCTAATTTCCATACAGGAAGCACAATTCATGACAGGGCACGTGTCTCTAATAAAGTGGCCATTCAGTGGCTATGCCAGGTGAGTTTTCACGTATGGCCTGTTTCAACTCTAAAGTTTGGTGGAGGAGGTATACGGCTATGGGGTTGTTTTCATGGGTTGGCACAAGTTCCTCAGATCCAATAAAGAGAAATTTTTATGTTACAGCATGCCAAGACATTGTGACCATTGTATGGTCCTATCTTTGTGGGAACAGTTTGGAGAAGACCCCTTTCTGTTCCAGCATAACCGTGACCCAGTGCACAAAGCTTTCTTTCTTTTTTTTTTTTTTTTTTTTTTTTTTTTTTTACTATTTTATTCCCCCCCGGGGGCTTGAACCTGCGGTCACTTGATTGCAAGTCCCATAGACGGCAATACAACTGTATTGCCGTCTATGGGACATTCTGTCTATTAGTATTACGGCTGGTCATAGACCCAGCCGCAATACTAATATAGCAGTGACAGGCCTGGGAGCCTCATTAGGCTCCCGGCTATCACCTGAACAGGTCGGCTCCTGCGATATCGCCGCGCAGGAGCCGACCTGCAACTTCACAGGTACGGGGCCGGTGGGGACCGGCCCCGGGGGACAAGGGGCCACCGATACTGACCCGGCATCCGCTGTACTAGAGAGGCGGATGCCGGCGAGGGATAGACGCCGGGGCCTGAGACATCGCTGCGCTCCTCTGCCCTGCATGAAGCCAGCGGCGGGGGGACGGAGGAGCAGAATAGCATTGCCGCTGCCGGCTTCATGCAGGGCAGAGGAGCGCAGCGATGTCTCAGGCCCCGGCGTCTATCCCGTGCCGGCATCCGCCTCTCTATTACAGCGGATGCCAGGCGCCACATTCGGACTATAAGACGCACCCTTCTTTTCCCCCCAAATTTTTGGGGAAAAAAGTGCGTCTTATAGTCCGAAAAATACGGTATGTTACTTCTAAACTCATGAAATATGACAACTTAGAAACCATACAGATGGAAATACTGCACCTTCGTCCGGTAGAAATATCTCGCCCCCTCCCGGATATCGCTCTTTATCTGCTTCTCCAGCTCAGTGCAGAGTTTCTGCAGATATTTCTGTAGCAAAATAAATCAGATTAATATTATAAAGGTGAAAGTTTGTGAGTTTGGATGTTTGTTCCTCAATCACGCAAACCCACTCCACCGATTTGACTGAAATTTTCCACAAACATAGTTACTACACTGGATTGCGCAATAGGCTACTTTTCGTCACAATAGCGCACATACGATTTTCCCAGGACCCCCACAAAACCCAAACTCGCATCACTATCTCTGCAATCTCACACACTTTGGACCATAGAAAGCCACAAAATTCATATTACCCTCTACAGCAGAGGTCAGCAACCCCTGGCACATGTGCCAAGAGTGGCACTCCTGCCATATTTCACTGGCACGCCAGCAGCACAGGACCTGCAAGAGTTAAATGAAGTCGGAGTGTCCCTTCAGTGCTCTGCTAGAGCTGAGGCATAAGGACACTCCCCTTTGAGAGGGGTGCAGGAAACCCAGGGGGTGGAGCTTAATCGCTCAGGTCTCTGCCTGCTATAGTGATAGCTCCTGCCGTCTGCATCCTGCAAATGTTCCCCGAGGAGGAGAGGAAGCTGCTAGCAAAGTGAAACTAACAAGCACACAGGTCCCTTCCTTTAGTTCCTATTCTCATTAATGTCAGGCATTTGTGGTTATTAGTTTAGTGTTAGTAACTCCATGTGCCTCACATTAATAGGAATAAACCCCATCATGTCCCTCATATTAACCCCTGTGTGCCTCATATAAAGGTTACTAATATGTCAGACATATGGAGGTACTAATAAAAGACCTCAGTAATGAAGATACTTAATTATTACCTCCAAGGATTCACATATCCAAGGATTCACATATCACATATCAGTAACTCTTACACAAGGGTTAATGTGAGGAGATGATGGGGTTAATTGCTATTAATATGAGGCACATGGAGTTACTAAACTGTCATGCACAGGGCCAGACTTTTATCTACAATTGGTCCTGTACATTTCAATGGGCCCATACACATAGATCCTGTTTTTGCGACTTTGTGTCCGGGACAAATTGAGCTGTAAAATATAGAGTAGGTCCTATATATGTCCTATACCTTCCCTACACCTGTCCTATATATGTCCTATACCTTCCCCACACCTGTCCTATATATGTCCTATACCTTCCCTACACCTGTCCTATATACTGTATGTCCTATACCTTCCCTACACCTGTCCTATATATGTCCTATACCTTTCCTACACCTGTCCTATATATGTCCTATACCTTCCCTACACCTGTCCTATATATGTCCTATACCTTCCCTACACCTGTCCTATATATGTCCTATACCTTCCCTACACCTGTCCTATATATGTCCTATACCTTCCCCACACCTGTCCTATATATGTCCTATACCTTCCCTATACCTGTCCTATATACTGTATGTCCTATACCTTCCCTACACCTGTCCTATATATGTCCTATACCTTTCCTACACCTGTCCTATATATGTCCTATACCTTCCCTACACCTGTCCTATATATGTCCTATACCTTCCCTACACCTGTCCTATATACTGTATGTCCTATACCTTCCCTACACCTGTCCTATATATGTCCTATACCTTCCCTACACCTGTCCTATATATGTCCTATACCTTTCCTACACCTGTCCTATACCTTCACTACACCTGTCCTATATATGTCCTATACCTTCCCTACACCTGTCCTATACCTTTCCTACACCTGTCCTATATATGTCCTATACCTTCCCTACACCTGTCCTATATATGTCCTATACCTTCCCTACACCTGTCCTATATATGTCCTATACCTTCCCTACACCTGTCCTATATATGTCCTATACCTTCTCTACACCTGTCCTATACCTTTCCTACACCTGTCCTATATATGTCCTATACCTTCCCTACACCTGTCCTATACCTTTCCTACACCTGTCCTATATATGTCCTATACCTTCCCTACACCTGTCCTATATATGTCCTATACCTTCTCTACACCTGTCCTATACCTTTCCTACACCTGTCCTATATATGTCCTATACCTTCCCTACACCTGTCCTATACCTTTCCTACACCTGTCCTATATATGTCCTATACCTTCTCTACACCTGTCCTATACCTTTCCTACACCTGTCCTATATACTGTATGTCCTATACCTTCCCTACACCTGTCCTATATATGTCCTATACCTTCCCTACACCTGTCCTATATATGTCCTATACCTTTCCTACACCTGTCCTATATATGTCCTATACCTTTCCTACACCTGTCCTATATATGTCCTATACCTTCCCTACACCTGTCCTATACCTTTCCTACACCTGTCCTATATATGTCCTATACCTTTCCTACACCTGTCCTATATATGTCCTATACCTTCCCTACACCTGTCCTATATATGTCCTATACCTTCACTACACCTGTCCTATATATGTCCTATACCTTTCCTACACCTGTCCTATATATGTCCTATACCTTCACTACACCTGTCCTATATATGTCCTATACCTTTCCTACACCTGTCCTATATATGTCCTATACCTTCACTACACCTGTCCTATATATGTCCTATACCTTCCCTACACCTGTCCTATACCTTTCCTACACCTGTCCTATATATGTCCTATACCTTCCCTACACCTGTCCTATATATGTCCTATACCTTCCCTACACCTGTCCTATATATGTTCTATACCTTTCCTACACCTGTCCTATATATGTCCTATACCTTCACTACACCTGTCCTATATATGTCCTATACCTTCCCTACACCTGTCCTATACCTTTCCTACACCTGTCCTATATATGTCCTATACCTTCCCTATACCTGTCCTATATATGTCCTATACCTTCCCTACACCTGTCCTATATATGTCCTATACCTTCCCTACACCTGTCCTATATATGTCCTATACCTTCTCTACACCTGTCCTATACCTTTCCTACACCTGTCCTATATATGTCCTATACCTTCCCTACACCTGTCCTATATATGTCCTATACCTTCCCTACACCTGTCCTATATATGTCCTATACCTTCTCTACACCTGTCCTATACCTTTCCTACACCTGTCCTATACCTTCCCTACACCTGTCCTATATATGTCCTATACCTTCCCTACACCTGTCCTATATATGTCCTATACCTTCCCTACACCTGTCCTATATATGTCCTATACCTTCCCTACACCTGTCCTATATATGTCCTATACTTTTCCTACACCTGTCCTATATATGTCCTATACCTTTCCTACACCTGTCCTATATATGTCCTATACTTTTCCTACACCTGTCCTATATATGTCCTATACTTTTCCTACACCTGTCCTATATATGTCCTATACCTTTCCTACACCTGTCCTATATATGTCCTATACCTTCCCTACACCTGTCCTATATATGTCCTATACCTTCCCTACACCTGTCCTATATATGTCCTATACCTTTCCTACACCTGTCCTATATATGTCCTATACCTTCCCTACACCTGTCCTATATATGTCCTATACCTTCCCTACACCTGTCCTATATATGTCCTATACCTTTCCTACACCTGTCCTATATATGTCCTATACCTTTCCTACACCTGTCTGTATTTGCAGCCCTGTCAATTTATTTTTAATCTATAGGTCAGTGAAAACCATATCCGTGCCATTTGTGTGCAGGAGGCCTAAGGCTGAAGCACCACGTTGCGTTAACACAGCGTTTTGGTGGCAAATTTTGCTGCGGTTTTATGAGCCAAAGTCACCGATGTACCGTTTGTCACCACGAACACGTAACGGTCGATAATAATGTCACCAATCTGCCTTACTGCCCACCTTAGAATTACCCGGCGTCCCTTCACATAAACTAGAACTCAAGATTGGCGGCCCTGTTCTACTCATGCGTAATCTGGATGCACCCCGATTGTGTAATGGCACGAGGCTACGTGTCACACAACTAGGAACAAATATCATTGAAGCCACTATTCTTACAGGAGCAGCTAAAGGTGACAGTGTGTTAACCCCACGCATTCCAATTATACCAAATCATTTCCCATTACAATTCAAACGACTACAATTTCCCCTTAAAGAGGACCCTTCACCATTTTGCCCACAGGCAGTTCTATATACTGCCGGAAAGCTGACAGTGCGCTGAGTTCAGCGCACTGTCGGCTTTCCCGATCTGTGTAGATTATTGCTGCTGCACACCGTATGCATGTGAAAAAGTGAAAATTTATTGGTACATATACGCCATGAATTTGGTAAATTGGTTTGTAAAGCATAAAGAAAGCACTAGATCATTTCAATGAACATAACGTTTCGGTCATATTAGACCTTCTTCAGATAGGATCTAGGGATGAAATAATACAAAAAACAACATAAGTACAATTAAACATGGCATATAAATAGGCGCAATGACCAAGAATACGTAGAACAGGAGTGAAAACAAGGAGAAAGGGAAAAAAGACAGAGAAAAAAAAAAACTGCTAAGAAAATAGAGTGTGAAAGGGGAGAAAGGGGGGCGGGAAAGGGAAGAAAAGGAACAGAAGGAACTGAGGAACCAAAGTAAGAGAAAGAGAGAGTGAGTAAGGAAGGATAAAGAGCAGCAATCCCAGGAAAAGAGTGAGTGAAGAGGGAATAAAAGCAGCAGTCCCAAGAAAAGAGTGAGTGAGGAGGGAATAAGAGCAGCAGTCCCAAGAAAAGAGTGAGTGAGGAGGGATTAAGAGCAGCAGTCCCAAGAAAAGAGTGAGTGAGGTGGGATTAAGAGCAGCAATACCTAGAGAGAAGGGAATAATAAGGAACCAGTAAAGGAGGCAAGTAAAAAGAAAGGCAAATAAAGAAGGGCGGCAAGTAAAGAAGGGAGGCAAGTAAAAAATGGAACCCAGCAGGTACAGTATGTAGATGGAGAGATAAGACCACCTGGTGT
Source organism: Leptodactylus fuscus (assembly GCF_031893055.1). Classification (NCBI taxonomy): domain Eukaryota; kingdom Metazoa; phylum Chordata; class Amphibia; order Anura; family Leptodactylidae; genus Leptodactylus; species Leptodactylus fuscus. Next base: position 80,124,241 of record NC_134274.1, on the reverse strand, counting down.
GCGGGAGGAAAACAAACCTAGGAGTTGGCAGAGTTTGCAGCGGGATCATGGCGTGCTGGGGAGGCGAAGATGAGGGGTTAATATACCCCAGAGCTGCATATGGGGCCAATGGGAGCAGCGCGTGAGCGCCGCGCCGCTCGTCCGGCCCGCCGGCGTGATTGTGCCGCGGGACCGGAAGTGACGCGGCTGGAAGTACGCATGCGTTCCACCGGCGGCGCGCATGCGCACAAGCGACCGCAACACAGAAGACGCCGGGCACCGAGAGGGGAGCAAGTAAATAGATAGGAGAAATGCAATAATGGGACAGTACTGGAAAGGGAGAAAAGGATGGAGATGAGAAGTAAAGGCTAGAATGGGGGGAAAAAGAAGAGAAGAAAGAAAAGGAGGTGTATATAAAAGCAAAAGATAAGGGAACAAAAGAAAGACAATGAAAAGTGCATTACAAATAAAGGCACATAAAGGAAAAACAATGCACAATGTGAGGTAGCATAATTAAAGGTAAAAGCACAATAAAAAGAAAAAACATTAGAAATACACTCATGAACCTAATGTGATGATAATAAGTAAAAAATGAAAAAAATGCTGAAAAATAAAAATAAAAAAATAAAAAATAAAAAATAACGAAACAATAGTACAAAATCCCGAAAAAATAGGTAAATAAAGAAATAAATGGAAAACGAAGGATAAGGAAATTGAAAAAAATTGAAAAAGATTGAAAAAATGAATGAATAAAGAAATGAAAAAAACTAAAAAAATTAAAAAAATGATGAACATTAAAATAAATATGAGAATACTTAAGGAAAAAAAAGGGGGGGGGAAGGGGGGAATATAGTAACAATGGAAGGTAATACTAGCTTATGCTACCATATATCTCTACTATACCAGGGAGTGGCTGTGGGCTTTCATTTCATCTGTAAGAGATGGAAAAGATAAGCATTAGTATAACTGTAGTGGGAAAGCATAAGAAACGCACCAGCCGGCGAGAAACCTAAGGACAAAAAAAAGTATATGTCATCGACATGAACAAGACAAATGGAATAAATATTACAATCTTCTTGATACAGTATATAAGGAGGTCCGTATATGCAAATGATAGTGCAAACGATAACAGTAGACCGTGTCGTCCGTGTCAAAAGGAATAAGTTCTGTCGTAGGCCCGATTGAGACCCATAGGTTCAATCGTGTTCAGAGTGTGAATCCAAAAGGATTCCCTTTGTTTGAGTCTAGCAATACGATTTCCACCGCGTCGAGATTCAGGAACATGTTCGATCACTTGGAATCTTAACTGTGACACATTATGTCTTGCCTTTTTGAAATGTGCTGGTACCGGTAAAGCATCCACTTGATTGCGTATTGTAGACTTGTGTTTAGAAAATCGGTCTCTTATATGTTGGGTTGTTTCCCCAACATACAGTAATCCACAGGGACATTTACCGTATTTTTCGGACTATAAGGGTATGGATAATATGGGAGGAAAATGTGTGTGCGTCTTATAGTCCGAATGCAGCGTGCGCAGCGTCTGTGTCCCGTCTGTGCGAATGAAAAGAATAGCAGCATGGTGCCTGCCTGCTCTGCCCCTCCTTCCCTGTCTGTGTCGCGTGTTTGCAGGAGCGAGATCTGAGAGGCAGGGAAGTAGGGGCGGGCCAGACAGGTGAAGGAAGCGTGGTTTCAAGCTTGCCGAGAAAACCATGCCTCTTTCACCCGTCTGGCTCGTCCCTCCTTCACTGCCTCTCAGATCTGGCTCCGGCAATGAAACCACACAGACAGGGAAGGAGGGGCGGGCCAAACGGGAGGAGGAGGCGTGGTTTTTCTCAGCAAGCTTGAAACCACGCCTCCTTCACCCGTCTGGCCCGCCCCTACTTCCCTGCCTGTGTGGCTTCATTGCAGAAGCAAGATCTGAGAGGCAGTGAAGGGGGGACGAGCCAGAGAGGTGAAAGAGGTGTGTTTTCAAGTTTGCTTAGAAAACCACGCCTCCTTCACCCGTCTGGCCCGCCCCTTTTTCTCTTCTTACATAGCTTCACTGCAGGGTGTCTCTTTCCATCCATGGATGAGATTAGATAGAATAGACAGATAGACAGACAGACAGACAGACAGACAGATAGGATAGATTAGATAGATAGATAGATAGATAGATAGATAGATAGATAGATAGATAGATAGATAGATAGATATGTTCAAATCACCCCCATAGCCCTACAATACATATAAAACAAAAACATTACTGTGAAACACATACACATTTGGTATCCCTGTGTCCGAAAGCCCCCGGTTCTATTTACATTGGTGAAATATTATATTATTAGGTTATTAAATATTTCACCAATTTTTTTTCCTTAAATTTTTTTTTTCCCTATTTTCCTCCTCTAAAACCTTAGTGCGTCTTATGGTCCGGTGCGTCTTATAGTCCGAAAAATACGGTAAGTAGATAGACAACAAATGCTGAGTCGCATGTAAAGAAATCACGAATGGGGAAGCGATGTCCAGTGTGAGGATGAAGGAAGTGATCCCCACGGATGACAGCGGAACACTGTATACAGTGCAGGCACGGAAAAGTGCCCCGTTTGGGGGTAGCCAAAAATGTTTGTCTAGGTATTTTGATATTGCTACCGAAGTCGGCCTTGACCAAAGTATCTCTAAGGTTTTTCTCTCTCTTAAAGCTCATAAGAGGGGGATGTGAAAATTCTTCGATCTCTGGAAAAGATCTGTGCAAAAGGGACCAATGCTTACGGACAATACTATTGATTTTACTGGATAGGGGATGGTATTTTTGGACGAATGGGATTTGCTTGGGTCTGAGTCTACTAGAAGCGCTAGAGGGCTGATGGACCTCATGTGTAAGGGCTTTATGGAGAACTGGACTAGGGTAACCCTTTTCCCTAAATCGCTGTGTCATTTCACTGAGACGTGTTGTCTGGACCACAGGATCAGTGACAATCCGTCGTACCCGCTTGTACTGTGAAATCGGTAGTGAGTTCTTGGTGTTTGGTGGATGGTTACTGGAATAGGCTAGCAGGCTATTTCTGTCAGTGGGTTTGGTGTACAGATCATAGCTAATATATCCCAGCTCATCTTTAAGAACCCAAGTGTCTAAAAAGTTAAGTTTAGAAAGATCATGATGGATTGTAAACTGTAATTCAGGATGAATACCATTGAGTACATTGTGGAATGAGAGTAACGATGCGAGGGATCCATTCCAGACACAGAAGATGTCATCAATATAGCGACGCCAATAAATGGCGTGCTCTTTGAATAGAGAATGGGGATAAACATGGTCAACTTCAAACATGTGCATGTATATGTTGGCATAAGGTGGTGCCACGTTAGAGCCCATTGCGGTGCCCCGGATTTGCAAAAACATATCGTCATGAAGAAATTATTATGCAAGATAGTATGGAGAAGGTCAAGACAGAAATTAAGTTCCTCGCCAGATATGTTGTTGGCTAAGAGAAACCGTTTAGTGGCTAGAAGACCCTTGTCGTGTTGAATGGACGTATAGAGACTAGTGACGTCCCAAGAAACCAAGATGGTGTGACTGGGGCATGGAGAGATAGCAGTAAGTGTGTCCATAAAATGCGAGGTGTCAAGAAGGAAGGAGGTGGTATTGCGAATAAGCGGAGTGAAAATTTTATCAAGTAGCTTAGATAGAGGAGCAAGAATAGAATCTGTGCTAGCTACAATAGGACGTCCAGGTGGTTTGTGTAAGTTCTTGTGCACCTTAGGTAATATGTAGAAGACAGGAGTGATAGGATGATGATTGGTCAAATATTCAGAAGTTTTACTATCAATGATACCTGTCTGTAGATAATGTTCCAGATGTGAATGTATGAGGGCCGCTACTTGCGAGGTAGGGTTGTGAGATAATGGAAGATATGTATTAGTATCAGCTAATTGTCGTCTCACCTCCTCAAGGTAGTCTGTCTTGTTCATAACCACTAGGGCGCCCCCTTTGTCCGCAGGTTTGATTATAATGTCAGTATTGTTTTGTAACTCACTGAGGGCTACACATTCTTCGTGTGAAATATTAGACCGTTGCTTAAACCTTCCTAAGTTGACATCATGTAGGAGATTCCGTGTATCTCGTTCTACTAGTGCAATGTATGCCTCAATCGGATGACTATTTTTAGGTGGCAAATAGAGGCCCCCCTCCCTCCCTGATAATGCTCGTCTATGGACGAGTACTGCGAGCAGATGGAGGGGGCGTTCCTCCCCACTCACACAGAAACGCCCTTCTGACCAGAGAAGAGCTACGGTACCGGGACCGTAAGCTCTTCACACTGGGCCCAGATCGGGAAAGCCGACAGTGCGCTGAACTCAGTATATAGAACTGCCTGTGGGCAAAATGGTGAAGGGTCTTCTTTAAGTTGGCTTTTCCAATGACCATTAATAAATCCCAAGGACAAACGCTGAAAGTAACAGGAATACATTTGGCCACACCAGGCTCCTCACATGGACAACTTTATGTGGCTGCTCAAGAGTATCCTGTGCCCAAAACTTACATGTACTGGCGGAAAATAACAAATCATACAATGTCATATATCCAAGTATATTCACCTGTAATACCTCTGTCCCAAAGACACTATGTACAGTTTATAACAACACCGTATAGCGGCTGAAATACAAATTATATTCAACACAAAACTCTCATGTATTCTCAGAATGACAGCAACAACAAGATACACAGTTACATTTTATATCCCATCCCTTATACGCAGTATGAAAACCTTACCCGCTCCTGTATTTACCCACTGCTACAATCACCGCAGACGAAGTCGCGGGTACCAGCTAGTAAATAAATAAAATGTAAAATAAGCCTTACAGATCATTTCATTCCTCTGCAGAGTGAGAACGTTCCCCAATACTTACACATGCACTATCGCACTTACCCTCTGGACAGAAGGCGGCTCATCTCAGCTACTTGCATCATTTACAAGATGGAAAAGGCTGAATGTCAGATAGTAGGCCTGAAAAACAAAATGGAGAGGGAAATCAGATGAAAACCAGCGGCCATGTCACTTTTTTAGTAAGAGATCTGTACAAAAGGTGCCGGAAAATAGTGAAACAGAGAATTAAGAAAAATATCCTCTTCTATATTGGTTGTAGGAAACAATGGCAGAGGTAGCCGGATGCGGGTGTCAGGCCCCTCCGATTTCCGATACTGATGGCCTACCCTATAGAAACATTAAATATACGTACACAAGCTTCCATTATATGCAGCCAAATACACTGAAAAAAAGGGGGCGCCAAACAAGGCTGGCGGGGGCATATGGCATATTCAGAGTGAGTCATGCCACAGTGTACAATCTTCTTGTATTACTCCAACGCTGCACAACTAGATTCCGAGCAAGGACACAAAAATTCCTTCAGGCCAGGGAAACATTGCAACTCCCCCCCCCCCCCCCCTAGCGCTACTTATCGATATGAACTATCGGGTCACAGTCTACATTACTGCAAGCAACTTAGACTGAACACAATGCCAGAGAGGTTTCCAAACTAGCTGAAAGAGGAGACGTTGCTTACAGGACCCAATCCAACCTCATATTTCACAAAACCCTTGAAAGGATTAAGCAATGACCTGTTTGTTACCATGGCCGGCTACTCCAATTTTTGTTGGCGCAAGTCTTCATTCATTGAACCAAGGGCAATAGATTTGTTGTATTCTGTCACAGCAAAGTAAAAACCCCAACAAAATGGCTAAAGCTCCGTTCACATCTGCGCGGGGCCCCCTGAAAAACGGCAGATGAAGATATCCTGCATGGAGGACTTTCCTCCGCCAGTTTCAGTTTAAAAGCGACGGACACCTAATAGACCCCATTGACTATAATGGGGCTCCACTGGGCTCCATGTGTAACCGGTAACAAGGGATCAATTGTGTTATTGCACAAAGAGTTAAATCCATTGACATACAACCAATTATTCCACATTATCGTCTCCCAGTGAGCGGGAAACGGACTGCGGAGTTTGATGCCCAGGGGCCGGTTCTGTCGACTCTACACCATCATCTATTTCCAGGATCTTGACCAGCAGAAGATGAAGTGGATGTGCCCCTGCCCCCCTTATCAGATTTGGACATTACAGAACTTTAGCGCTACGAGTATCACATATGTTAGAAACACTATTATATAGGAATACTACTATGGAATATTATTGTATGGTTTCTAAGCGGTTTATTTTGTATTGGGGATATTTTCGGGGGATAATACTGTATGCAGGAACGCAGTTTGGGGGTTGATCGGTCGGGGTGGGCCTCCATATCAAATGTTCACCCTGGGGCCCCCATTCCTAGTTACGCCACTGTGTGATGATGTCATGATATTAGCCATGACACCCCCTAATAGCATTGGCGTAACTAGGAATGGCGGGGCCCCGTGGCGAACTTTTGACATGCCCCCCCAAACCGACGACCTCAACCAACCCCCTCCTCCGCACTCTATAATGCCCCATAGTGGCCCCTGCACACAGCATTATGCCCCATAATGCCCCCTGCACACAGTATTATGTCCCATAGTGGCCCCTGCAAACACTATTATGTCCCTCAGTGGCCCCTGCACACAGTATTATCCCCCATAGTGGCCCCTGCACACAGTATCATCCCCCATAGTGGCCCCTACACACAGTATTATCCCCCATAATGGCCCCTACACACAGTATTATCCCCCATAGTGGCCCCTACACACAGTATTATCCCCCATAGTGGCCCCTACACACAGTATCATACCCCATAGTGGCCCCTGCACACAGTATTATACCCCATAGTGGCCCCTGCACACAGTATTATACCCCATAGTGGCCCCTGCACACAGTATTATACCCCATAGTGGCCCCTGCACACAGTATCATCCCCCATAGTGGCCCCTACACACAGTATTATCCCCCATAATGGCCCCTACACACAGTATTATCCCCCATAGTGGCCCCTACACACAGTATTATCCCCCATAGTGGCCCCTACACACAGTATTATGCCCCATAGTGGCCCCTACACACAGTATTATGCCCCATAGTGGCCCCTACACACAGTATTATGCCCCATAGTGGCCCCTACACACAGTATTATGTCCCATAGTGGCCCCTACACACAGTATTATGCCCCGTAGTGGCCCCTACACACAGTATTATGCCCCATAGTGGCCCCTACACACAGTATTATCCCCCATAATGGCCCCTGCACACAGTATTATGCCCCATAGTGGCCCCTGCACACAGTATTATCCCCCATAGTGGCCCCTGCATACAGTATTATGCCCCATAGTGGCCCCTGCACACAGTATTATCCCCCATAGTGGCCCCTACACACAGTATTATCCCCCATAGTGGCCCCTACACACAGTATTATCCCCCATAGTGGCCCCTACACACAGTATTATGCCCCATAGTGGCCCCTACACACAGTATTATGCCCCATAGTGGCCCCTACACACAGTATTATGTCCCATAGTGGCCCCTACACACAGTATTATGCCCCGTAGTGGCCCCTACACACAGTATTATCCCCCATAATGGCCCCTGCACACAGTATTATCCCCCATAGTGGCCCCTACACACAGTATTATCCCCCATAGTGGCCCCTACACACAGTATTATGCCCCATAGTGGCCCCTACACACAGTATTATCCCCCATAATGGCCCCTGCACACAGTATTATGCCCCATAGTGGCCCCTACACACAGTATTATCCCCCATAGTGGCCCCTACACACAGTATTATGCCCCATAGTGGCCCCTACACACAGTATTATGCCCCATAATGAACACTTATAAACAATTATTATACTGTGGGGTCTTTTCAGACTCCAGAGTATAATAATCGGAGACCCAGGGGGAGAAAAACATTAAAAAATAACTCTGTTACTCACCTATCTCCCGGTCCCTACGCTGTTGGCCTCCGAAGTAGTCGATCTTCAATGACGTCAGACGTCATCGTGGAAAGGTAAGTAACAGTGTTTTTTATGGTACTTACCTCTCTCGGACCACCAATCATTATACTCGGGGGTCCGAAAAGACACCCCCCCCTCTCCCCCCCCCCCCCCCCCGAGAATAATGATAGCAGCGGAAGCGGTTGTCAACGGGCCCCTAATGTCCCGGGCCCTGTGGCAGCTGTCTCTGCTGTTATGGCGGTAGTTACGCCACTGCCTAATAGTTATTGTGCCCCTGTACAATCCAGTTCTTTGTCATTTTCAGATCCCTGAAATTGATTTTAAAGGCCATCAGTTTTGAAAATATGGATAATCCCTTTAAGTACGTCTAAGCAGACACATTATATCACAGTTGAATGAACCTGGAATCGGTCAACGCTCTCACGTGTGAATGACGTCCTCCCGACTCTACAGCAAATGTCAGGTCAAAGGAGAATCAGACACGTTAGACTTCAACATGTACAATAGTATGCTGCGGGGGTAGATAAGGAGGGGTCTTGCTTCTTGCCATCCCCTTAGTGAAAAACCATGCATGCTCAGCGCAATGTACTAGCCATTAAGGCTAGGAGTGCACAAGACTGAAAAGCACTGAGCCACATAACCCTAAATCTGCAGATATCATGGTGTGGCCGTATGGCTAGGGGATCGATTCCTGTCTAATGGAAACAACAGTGCTATATATTTACCTATGTATCCACTAATAGGGAACTGGTGGGACTGGATCCAAGGGTACATGGCTCCTTGGGAAGACTCTGTAATACAACATGCAGTGAGGTATATCATATCATCTTATATCTATATGGGTCCATATTAGACCATAACCCTTTCACATCCAGGTCTGCATGGCAATCTAGAGATATGACATGGGCCCTGCCACCTGGCACACACAACACAATCTGAAGACATCTTAAATGCCAGAGTTCCCCTTTAACACTACCGTCACCAGGTATGGCACACTATTACACGTACGCCGCACGCACACATATATACACACACATATATAGATGTAAGCGTTGTCATCAGTGGGTGGTGAAATATCAGTTTATAGTGCGATATACACACAGATCACCGGCGTGAACCATTACGTTGCAGGTAACACATTGTGTAATGTACGGTGTGAATTGTACAATTCTGTAATGAAAATGAAGTGTGAATAAAAGCAACGACCGGACTACAAAGTGATCCGCCACAGGTTTACAGTACGGCCACTCATCTTACTTTACCACATGACTGTTTAACCCATTCTCCGCCATAAAAAAAAACCCCATTCACAAAAAAGTGACTGCCGATAAGTGACCGCCGAGTCAGCCATCTTGTCACAATATGGATTGCGGTATTGTAAAGATTTCCCTATCACCGGCCTGGTCACCATTTACATTTTCACGCGATCGATTCACTAATCAATAACAATTGTATTTTGCGGATATCGGCGAGTTATTGTGTCCTATGATCAGGATGGGGGTCAATGTCTAGTGGAACACAACTTGCTATGGAATAGGAAAATCCTGCGTAATTGCTTTACATTCAGGGGTTAATAAGCGAGTGAGCAAGCAACAGCGCGTGTCCTGCAGGGGTAACTTCCATTGCTGGGGACCTATAGCATATAGTATTGCAGTCCTATAGGGACTCCATTAGGAAATTCAGCCATAGAATGGATGCTATGCAGGATATCACACCTGTGTAATAATGGAGGGCAAGACACAAGAGCACATTGGGTTCAGCCCCCTTGGAGGTGACAGGGGGGAGCATTGCACAGGTTAGGCACTGAAAGGGTTACATGCTGGTTGCATGAGGTAAATGTATAGGGCTAGGCAGGAGTGAGGGCAGTATACACAGTGCAGGGCACGGCACTAAACCCTGCTCCACCTGTACAGCTCCTACCGTGTCCGTGCAGGCTGTGCTCACACCACCGGCTCCCAGTCACATAAATCCCGGGGAAATCCTCTGTCACAGCCCGGCTGGCTCCGGCTTCCTCTTCCCTGTTCGGCTAGAAGACATAGGCAGCTTTCTGAGGACTCACAAAGACAGCAGTGCGGCTGGGAAGTGCAGATCACACATTAGCAGACAGGTAGCGATGCCTCACACACGCCCCCTAGTGGCGGCCGGGGAACTACAAGCTCAGTGCCCAGACTTCTGAGGAGATTGTCAGCACTGTATATATGGAGTATATATATACTGTATATGGAGTATATAGCCCGTATATACAAGCATGTCATACACAGCATAATAGAAGATGGAAAAGTTCTCTTATGTTACACTATACAATGAATAGAATACAGATTACAGACTAGATGAAGCTTTTTCCAGTCACAGTTATTGTCAATGATATATACAGGACAGGGCTGCACTTAAAGGGGCATGCGCACACAGGGAACCCAATTTTGGGCATAAGTGTTGACACACCTCAATCACATATTATTGGTAAACCATACACCCCAATTTTTTCATGTGACCCCTCCCAGTATAATCCTCCTACAGTCACCCGTAAATTATATGTCCCCCCCTCCATCTCTGCCCTCAGATTCATGTCTTTCGCCCCCTTTATCTGCTCACAGTTTCATGGCCCCCTTCATGGTCCCCTCAATGTTTAACACAAAAAACACTTATACTCACCTTCCAACGCTCCCCCGCCGCTCTCTCCGCGGTCACTCACATAGTTGTAGGCGCAATGTGACGTCATCACATCGCGTCTACACATGCAGAAGCCGGAGCGCAGCAGTAAGGCAGGAGCTGAGCTGTGACAGTTCCTGCTTTACTCGCTTATGTGTTCAACTCATCGCCGACTAGACACCAATGAGTTGAAACCGGGACATACTTCCCAAAATCCGGGACCGCGGGACAAAACACCGAATTCTTGAATGTCCCGCGGAAATCGGGACAGTTGGGAGGTATGTCAATGGTCTGTATACAATGCATAAAACCCAGGTACACTAAATCTAGAGTAAAGCTCATTGTAAGAGGGGGAAGAATTTTCACATGATCATTTTCTGTACCCTTAGTGCCAGAGTGCCCCCTAAAGATTAGCGTGCCCCTAAAGAATATTAGAGTGCTCCCATAAAGAACATTACAGTGCCCCGATGAAGAAAATTACAGTGTCCCCATAAAGAAGAGTAGAGTGCCCCAATAACCATTGTCCGAGCCCTTTCAAATGATTGTTTTTTATAGGCACCCAGGAACATGTATTACACATATATTCTTTCCATACATATTAGTAGTAACACTTTCTATAATAATGGACTATGGGCACGGCCGGCCCTCATACAGCGGTCACTTCTTCCCCATCTACTAATAATGCAGCACTAGAAGTTGCCATAAAGGTCTCTCCCAATCTTCAGGACACTGGACGGTCCCCCATGATGCCAACCCCACAGTGTATGTGTCAGTGCAGGACAATGGAACACTGCCAGGCAGGAGCTACCTGAGGGTCTCACGGCCATGACATCACGTCACCTGCGCACGGCCAACTGACATTCAGAACTTAACTGTCGACGGCGGAGAGAAGACTTTCTACGGATTGCTTCAGATTTTATTGAGCCTTTTGGACATATTTTGATTGTGAGAGACGACCAGAATGGCGTCCATTGGAAGAGGAGAGGAGAAGAAGAGGAAGAGGGAAGAGGAGAGCGATGAAGAGGAGAAGAAGAGAGAAGAGAAGAGGAAGAAGGAAGAGGAGAGTGACAGAGAGGTGAAGAAGAAAGAAGAGAAGAGGAAGAGAGAAGAGAGTGACGATGGATTAAAGAAGAACAAGAAAAGAAGAAGATCCCAGGATAAAGGATCGGAGGACCTGGAGCTGACCCCTGACAGCAGCCAAGACGCTGGACCATCAGGCCCCTACCCCGGCCTTACCATCGGCCGCTTCATCCTCCACAAGGAGTTGGGTAGGGGCAGCTTTGGCAAAGTAAGTTTTATCACTTCTTATTCATTTTGACCCCCATATTATTTTCTGTTGTCAACATTGCGGGCTGGGTAGATATTAACCCCTTAACCACTTCAGTCCCGGGCCAATTTGCGGTTTATTTTGTACGTGCGGTTTTGAGGGCTGTAACATTTTTCCCGTATGTCTCACTCAACTAATTTTTGCGTCTTTTTTCGGGGACACATAGGGCTTTATTTTTATGTTGTTTTTATTCTCAAATGTGTTTTAATTTTTTTTTATATCCGGGAAAATATAAATATAATAGGAGGGAAATTGTGTCTGGTTTTCAATGTATTATTTTTTATTATTATTATTTAATAACACAAAGTGTCACTGAAAAACTTTATAAAATAGTTTTTCCTCTCCGTTATGGTAATTTTTATTTTGCATGGTGTCGTCGGGGGTGGGGCTATAAACTTTAATAACAGCATTTTATTAGCGTATTATTGTTTTTTTATATTATTATTATTTTATTTAAATTTTTTAAAAACTTTTAATTATATTTTTATTTTGTTTTATTTTTTCAGATTGTGTCCCCATAAGGTGATAAAAGACCTTTGGGGACATCTGATCACTTTTTTTTGTATTGGAGGCCGATTTCCCCTGCAACTGGGGCTGGTACATTTAGCCTCAGTTGCAGGAGCAATACAACCTCCTGCACGCTGTATACACAGTATACAGAGCTGATCTGGGTCCTGTAGCTCTTGCAAGACGCTACTCCCGGCGGATCACGTAACCGCCAGGTCAGAGGGTGGCCGCATCATGGCGGCGCCCACAACCATGTATACAGCGCTCATTGAGCGATGTATACACAGCGATCGAGATGGCAGGGAAGGGAATAAAGCAGAAGAGATGACAGAATTCCGGCAAATACCAGGCATGGATGAATAAAAAACTTGAACCTTTATTCTTCAATCTGTAAAAACCAACAAACCATCCTATTCACAGGGAGTAACAAAGCTTATTCACCTTAGGCTACGCGTTTCGGAACGGCGGTTCCTTGTTCATGGCATGTTAGCAGATTGTGAATACCTGACTTAAAGGGATTCTACAATTAAACTACTTTTTTTCTAATTACCACATCGGAATAGCCTTAAGAAAGGCTATTTGTCTCCTACCTTTAGACGTGGTCTCCGCCACGCCGTTCCGTAGAAATACCGGTTTTAACCGGTATGCAAATGAGCTCTCCGCAGCAATGAGGGCGGGCCCCAGCGCTGAAAGGCCGATGAGCGCATCCCCAATGCTGCCTGAGAGCTCTTTCCTGCGCCGCCTCCTTCTTCTGCAGCAACTCCGCCTCTTCTGGCTTCTCTTGCACTTGTGGTTCTATAGAGGAGCATAGAGAGGCCACCCCAAAATGGCCGCCGGCCAGCTCCTGTATTGAACTGCAAGAGCGGCTACCCAAAAATGGCCGGCGGCCATTTTTGGGTAGCCGCTCTTGCAGTTCAATACAGGAGCTGGCCGGCGGCCATTTTGGGGTGGCCGCTCTTGCAGTTCAATACAGGAGCTGGCCGGCGGCCATTTTGGGGTAGCCGCTCTTGCAGTTCAATACAGGAGCTGGCCGGCGGCCATTTTGGGGTAGCCGCTCTTGCAGTTCAATACAGGAGCTGGCCGGCGGCCATTTTGGGGTAGCCGCTCTTGCAGTTCAATACAGGAGCTGGCCGGCGGCCATTTTGGGGTAGCCGCTCTTGCAGTTCAATACAGGAGCTGGCCGGCGGCCATTTTGGGGTGGCTTCTCTATGCTCCTCTATAGAACTACAAGAGCAAGAGAAGCCAGAAGAGGCGGAGTTGCTGCAGAAGAAGGAGGCGGCGCAGGAAAGAGCTCTCGGGCAGCAATGGGGATGCGCTCATCGGTGTTTCAGCGCTGGGGCCCGCCCTCATTGCTGCGGAGAGCTCATTTGCATACCGGTTAAAACCGGTATTTCTACGGAACGGCGTGGCTGAGACCACGTCTAAAGGTAGGAGACGAATAGCCTTTCTTAAGGCTATTCCAACGTGTTCATTAGAAAAAAAGGGTAGTTTAATGGTAGAATCCCTTTAAAAACCCACATGTGATGGTGTCTCCACCCCTAATAAAAAAAAAAATCTGTGAATAAGCTTTATTAAGCTGCTCCCATACTGACATGAATAAACTCTATATAACAGAATTGTGTATATGTGCTGTCAGTTATTATGGATGAAGGTTATAAGTGAAATCCATGAATAAAGATGTAATAATCACATATCACACAAATCCATCCCAACCACAAACATACAATAGTCGTCAGTGCTTATGTAACAATCCTACCTGAATAGAACTCTCACCATAACCCCCGATCATCTTATAGTATGACTGACATGTAGACTGTCACATTGAATATGATTACACTTGCTGTTATACTGTCGCTGTGACACTCACCTATGATTATAAGAAGGCATCACCATGGTAAACATTCCCATACTGTGTGCGATCATGTGACTTGCTAGGGGCGTGTCTATGAGGACGGGAAGAGAGATCATCCAAGATACCTCTACTGTGGTGAGTGACTACATTCTAGTGTGAAATGCTCTCTATCTCCCCCTAGTGGTAACATATGGTAATGCGTAGGTCATTATGACTGCTTGTAACTACATGATAACAGATTTATCAATGTATAATTCACGATCTCAAGCACACTTATTAATAGAAAGTTCCCAATACATTACTCATAGGCAACCTGCAAGAAATTAAGATATAAATATATGTCTATAGGGTCTCCAGTCCACTGAAGTTATATAAACTCTTAATAGTGCATAAATGTGAGATAAACTAGATCTACTCTGCACATGTCTTATTAATACATAGAAAGGTAATGTTATGTACATATCGTTGATTTGATCTACAATAAGCACACTACTATGTAAAATTACCATGCAAGCACAATATTATAATTCTCCATGTGCACTTATGGGGATAAAAGAATAGACAGGAGCATATAGAGATGGAAATCCATATGTCATATTATCCTGCTTTTGAATCGATACATCATCAAATCCATCAACCACAAGGGCACGTTGTAATATTTAGTATGAACTATAGTGCAATTGGTCTATGGGCAAAAAACCATTAGTATACGTAAGACAAATCGGTCCGTATATTCAGTCCGTTAGGAATTCTGGAATTCAGTTCCATAATCCAATACGCTTCTCTGAGCATCAATTTTTTCCTCCAGTTCCCTCCCCTAATGGGTTTAGGAACTTGTTCAATGGCATAGAACTTCAATGTGTCTGTGTTACCATTGTGTTTAGTTGAAAAATGTCGGGAAACATTAGATACGTTCTCTGTATTTCTACTGCTGTCGGATATATGCTCTGATATCCTAGTTTTAACATTTCATATGGTGCAGCCAACATATAGAAGATTGCACATCTCACATTCAATCACATAAACCGTATGATGGCCATTACAGTTTAGGAAACTTTAATACCATACATTTTGGTGTTATTAGAGTCTGAGAAGGTTTTAGTTTATTTGACGTATTTGCACATAGTACAGCGATTAAGGCCACAACTGTAGAAGCCTTTAATGTCTAACCATGTAGTGGAAGATGTTTTGTTTCTGACATACAGACTGGGAGACAACCTGTCTCCAATAGTGCAGCCTCGCCTAGCTACTACTTGTATACCGTTTTGTAAAATTTGTCTCGTTATGGGATCTTGCATAAGAATAGGCATATTTCTGTGTATGAAGTTTTTAATAGAGTTAAACTGATTACTAAATGGGGTGGAAAACACTACAGCGTTTTGTGAACTACTGGATCCATTCTGCTGTTTATTATGTACTTTGTCTTTAAGTAAAACCTCTCTGGGTAAGGAATCCACTTTATTTGCTGCTCATTGTAATGACCATTTGGGGGAACCTCTCATATGTAATCTGTCCAAAGTAATCTGTTTTTTGTTCTTGGTATGAGGCATGAGTAGAACACGCACGTCGCGTGCGTATCAATTCGCCAACTGGGATGGATTTGAGTGTGTGATTAGGATGATGACTGCTGGCTAATAAAAGAGTATTGCCTGCTGTGCTTTTCCTATACACACTTGTATTGACACAACCAGTATTTAGATCCCCTTCCAACCAAACGTCCAGAAAGGATATTTTAGACGCCTGGTGGGAATAAACCTTCCCTGCCATCTCTCTGGGAGCTCCGGCTGAAGTTACAGCCGGGTCCCAGCTTCAGCAGCTGCACGATCTCCGTGCAGCTGCTGTGTTCTGACTGGACGTACCGGTACATCCTGTCAGAACTAGGCAAACACTATCCGGACATTTATAGTCTATGGGCGGTCCGCAGTGGTTAACCCCTTAAGGACGCAGGGTACTTTGGGCCGTAAGGCTCAGATCCCGTTCTTCAAATATGACATCTTTTACTTTATACTACAGTATTGCAGTGAATAGCAAAATCCCAGCAGTTCTATTAGAGGCTGCCTCTGGCATCGTGCAATAGAACCAATGCTATGACAAGCCTGGAAGTCTTCATAACAACCTCTGGTGACGTTCAGGAGGGCGGCGATCAGCGGAAAATGGCGCAGTTTACACGCTGCGGTCGCATTTGACCGCAGTCTGTAAAGGGTTAACAGCACCGACCGCTGCTGTTAGTGGCATGTCCTGGCTGTATTATACAGCTGGCATCTGCCGTGTATGGAGAGAGCTCAGCTCGTGAGCTCTCTCCATACATCCCCATGCGACCCATGACGTAATACTACGTCAAAGGTTGCTAAGGGGTTAATTGTATTCTAGGTCTATGGGGCGACTGTAAGGACACCCAGAGACTTTCCTGCCCCCATGACCACTGTTGTAGGCCCCATATCTCATCTGCTCTGTGTATCACCATAGTTAGGTTTAGTGTTAATACACCCAGAGACATAAGTATGGTAGATTACCCTTCTGTGTAGAAAATGGATCCATTTTGTTTTGAACATTGACCTCTATGTATACGGATGACCATCTGTTGGCATTCATTAAACGGATCAGAAAAACAGATGAAAAAACAAAAAAAACGTGATCTAAATTGAGCCGAATGCTAATCCCAAACCGATCCATCCCCCCATCTTGTGCCTATTCTGTTCATTCCCATATGGTAATAGTAGAGACCCCCTTTATGGCCTTTCCATACACAATCCCAGAGCTGACACTACATGATGCCTATGAGCCCCTTTTCCTTTTCGATGTAACAACCATTTTCTATTTGTCTCCTTCAGGTTTTCCTGGCATCAGTCCCTGGCCGACAGACCTTCATGGCCATCAAGACCATCGAGAAAGGAGAGGACGACATGGAGACCATCCTGAGAGAGCAGCAGATACTCGCCGCTGCCAGAGAATGCCCCTTCATATGCCACCTCTATGCCGCACACCACTCTGAGCAGCGGGCATACATCATCACCGAGTATCTGTCTGGAGGCAGCCTGGCAGATTTGATAAAGATGTGCGGCAGCCTGAACATCGGGAACGTAAGGTAAGAAAAAGGGGTAAAAACCGGGGGAGAGGGGGGGGGAAGGGGGAGAAGGTAAAAGCTGAGGTCAAGGGTTGTAGTCAGGGCTTTGCTAACACTGAGATTTCTCTTTGTTCTTCCCATGAGATTCTACACGGCAGAGATTATTTGCGGACTTCAGTTCCTCCATGGACACGGCATCGTCCATCGGTAAGAACTTTCTTCCTTCTATGTCTCTCCTTTACATTCTGGATTTCATGCACCCAGCTTTCCTAGGGTCCTGCCTGGCTATTCTGCCTGGTCTTGTATTTACCCATCCCCTGTCTCCATTGTCACTGGGCAGATTCTCATTTTCTTCTCTTATTTCATTACAGTGACATCAAACCAGCGAACATTATGTTGGATGCAGAAGGGCACACCCGAATCATCGACCTGGGGCTGGCCCGAGATGGAATCACCGCCTCCACCAAAATCTGTGGCGTGACGGGCACCTTCAACTATATGGCCCCAGAGGTGCATTTCAAGCAAGGATACGGCATAGCAGTGGACTGGTGGAGCTTAGGCATCGTGGTGTCCCAGATGTCAACAGGACGCCACCCGTTGTATGAAGGATCAATCCGACGGGAAGGCTTTATAGCCAAGCTCACCAGACAGCCCGAATTTCCACCTGACATCGATGCGGACTTGAAACAACTCATCGAAAACCTGCTATGCAAGAATCCGAGGCAGCGCATGGGTTTGTGCAGGAACATCAAGGAACATCCATTCTTTTCTACCATCAGCTGGGAAGAACTGGAGCAGAGGAGAACACGGCCACCTTTTACACCATTTCAGCCAGTTCTGGAGAAGGAACATCTACAGTGGCCTGAGGATTGGAGCGCCCTTCACCCAGCGGAACATCAGGACTATACATCACCAAGCTGGGATGCCTTGCAGAACACACCGGCGCCCACAGACCAGAACTTGACTCCTCCATGTCTCTGCTGCTCTGTACGACCACGGCTGCAATGAAACACCGACTCTCTCCTCCATCATGCCACACTTGCCAGGCCAGTGTGAAGATCATCTATGTCACCAGGAGCGGCCTGTGCTCAGCCGAGCACAGGCCTGGTAAGTATGATGCACAACACACATCACATACACTACATGATAGGTATAGGCACCACATACACTACATGATAGGTATAGGCACCACATACACTACATGATAGGTATAGGCACCATGTAGACACATAGAGATAGCGGCCATTGATCCTGGGATTTATTCCGATTGCCAGATTTGGGGTCAGGAAGGAATTTTCCCCTATGCTGAGGATAATTGGCCCATTCCTCACAGGGTTTTCGCCTTCCTTAGGATCAAAACACGGCCTTAAATAGGATTAGATGAGAAGTAAGTAGTAGTAATAGTAAGCTAAAAATAGGAATTAATAGGAAAAAAATGTAGTTACAAAAATATAAAGATTAGATAAATGTATAAGAAACATAAATAGTATAGAAATCTAGGAAAAAAAAAAACTAAAAAAAAAAAAGATATAGCTTATAGTTCAGACATAAACACGCACACACACATATAGAATATATATACATATATACACTAGCTTAGTATAAAAAATAGGATAATATGTACCGGTAGTTCTAATATTATAGTACAAAAAAAAGGAAAAAAAAATAAAATAAAATATAATTTATAGATCTCATACACATATACACTAGGTTAGTAGACGTAGCTAAAAATAAAACTTAATACATAGTTTTAAGATTATAGATTGGAGGGAAATATAGAAAAATTAAAATAAAATATGTTAGAACACACACACACACATATATATATATATATATATATATATATATATATATATATATAGTAGCTCAGTAAGTAAAAAAAAATAGCATAATATATTGTTATACTGCATAGTAATAAATAGTACAATATAATAATTATATAATATCATACATATACATATAGACATAATATAATAGTAATATAGTAATATAATATAACCCCTCCCCCATCTATAAATAAGATTAGTAACATACACATACATATAGACATAATATAATAGTAATATAATAATATATGACCCCTCCCCCATCTATAAATAAGATTAGTATCATACATATACATATAGACATAGTATATATAATAGTAATATAATAATATAATATGACCCCGCCCCATCTATAAATAAAATTCTCCCCTTTACCGCTTACATCTTTGTCCTTGTCTTTATTCTCATTGGATGTCCTTGTAGTAAATCTTGTACAGGCCTCAATGTCCTTTCCCCAGCACTCGGGATCTTCAGGGGTTTCCAATCACACTTAAGTCATTTTACCTATAGATGTCTATAGGTGGTGTGAACAGAGCCCCAAAGGGTTGTCAGCTCTTTACCATCCCTTCCTGTAACCTGTGGTCAGACCTGACTGCAGGCGTTCACATTCCCTACAGCGCCTCTAGAGGTAATGAAGTATAACACACTTCTCACTAACATCACTGGGTTGTCCATGGACGTGTTGGGTCTTCTAGAACAAGAGGCTCTGATTTTAGACTTTTTCCAATCTCGGTAATAGTTGGGGGTCCTGGCTGGAGGACCCCCCTCTATTACCTCAGAATTCCCTGGGGCAGTATGAAAATGGGTTTTCTAAGAGAGACAGCAACTTTATTGGTTAAATCATAAACAGAGTGTCTGCAGAAGACGGAAACCTGTCAGACTGTGTCTGGCTGTGAGCGCCGGTGAGCGTTTTATGCTCTCCGTGGTGAAACTGTTTTTTTTTAAACCAGACACAAAATCCTGCATGTCCGATTTTGTGTCCGGTTAAAAAAAAAATGGTTTCACCGCGGAGAGCATAAAACGCTCATGGGTGTTCACAGCCGGACACTTTTCAAACCCATTCAAATGAAAAATGCCTGCATAGCGGAGATCGGGCGCTGGTGTGAACGAGTCCTCACCAAACTTCTACAAACTCGTGAACAGTAAATCTGTCCAGTTATGTGGTGACATATCCTCTGCTCCTAGAAGGGCGAGTCCACTCTGCTTCACCATTTGGCCCGTCTCTGCTCCCGGAGTCTTATGAGCAGTCGGTGCGATGTAGTGATGTCATTGAAGTCTCCAGGAGCAGAGACAGGAGCGAACACAGGGGGATCTGGGAGAGGTATTAGTTTTTTGGTGTGATTGTTCAATACTGTGGTGCCACACGAAGAGCGACATAATACTGTGGGGGAACCAAAAGATACGCATGATACTGTAATGTATCATGTATTACAAAAGGTAATGCTTTCTTCAGGCGGATTCCGCGGCTGAGTCAGCCCCAGCGTCTGCCTCGCGAAAGCATCCTCCGGACTAGGTCCATTCATTTGGGACTACTCCGGAGCGGGAAGCTGTGACTGTCGGAGGCCGCAACAGTCGCATTTTGGTCGTATTCTCACGCAGCTTCCCACATCAGAATCAGGACCAAAATACGTGGTCCCGTGCCCCATGTGAATGGGGCCTTAGGTTTACACTATCGTTTGGCTCCTCATGGGAACCTGAAAAACAGATAGCCCATCCGCTAAAAAAGCGGTTACCCGCGGACCCCGAGGAACCCATAGACTGTAAAGCCATGACAGACTTTGCTCTAATGCAAATGTGAACCTCGCCTAAAACACTTCTATTTAACTTTTTTTTCACCTGTAAACATACCTCCCAACTTTTGAAGAACAGAAAGAGGGACAAAATGTGCTGCGTGCATAGCGCGCCGTGGCAAATTTAGCTCTGCCCAATTATGTTGACTCATTTTCATTCATTTTTCAAATGCCCCCACACAGTATAATCCTCCTAAGTCACCCGTACATTATATGTCCGCACATTGTAATGTTCCCTTCCAACTGCCCCACAGTATTAAGTCCCTCTCCTGGTGCCCCAGTTTAAACTGGTGGAAACTAGAGGGGACATGAAACTGGGGCAGCTGGAGGGGGACATTAAACAGTGCGGGTAGTTGGAGGGGGACAATAATTAATAGCAGCTTGAGCCGGACATTAAACTGGGGGCAACTAGAGGGAGACATTAAACAGTGAGGGTAGTTGTGGGGGCAGTAAATTAATGGCAGTTGAAGTGGGACAATAAACTGGGGGCAACTAAAGGCAGACATGTCCAGATACCTTCACGATTTAATGCCCCCTCCAATTGTCCCCAGTTTATTGCCCCTCCAGTTTAATGGCACCATTCATCTACCCCCAATTTCATGTCTTCACCCCCTCCATTTCTCCCTCAGTCTCATATCCCCCTTCATCTGCCCCATTTCATGTTCCCCCTCCATCTGCCCCCAGTTACATCTCCCCTCTTCATTTCTCCCCATTCTGCTTAAAAAAACAGTGAGACAAAAGGGTTTCCGTTTTTTAAGTGGATTGGGTTTCTGTTTTTCAAGTCCGCAAGTGGACCCGATGAACGGAAACCCGATCACAGGTGCGTAGCTAGTGTCCCTTGTACACCACATCCATACATCTAATTCCCCTACCTTTCACCTGCCTATACACATACTCCAATGTAAGGTGGCATTCGCACAGAGTAAAGTGGCGCTGATACTGCCATGATAACTCGTGGCAGAATCAGCACTGATAAAACGACTCCCATTGACATTGTTCTTCCTTCAGCACTTTTGACAGAAAGTTCACAGAGGTTTCCTTTGCGGACTTTCTGCTTCAATTATACCTATGGGGAAACCGCCGGCGTTTCCGTAGATATAATTGACATGCTGCAATTTCCAAAACCACAACAATTTTGGAAATCGCCACCTGTTTTCAGTGCATATTTTAACACAAAGTAGGGATGGAATACACTAGAATCCCATCCACTTTGCAGTGATTATAAACTTTTTCTTTCCATGGCTGTTCCGTCACAGGCGGATCGCAACGTTTATGCCACATGGGGCAACGCCAAAGGCTAAAGCCCAACACTGCAGAAAGGCAGAAGAAAAAAAACGCGGCATTTTACAATGAACATCCATATTATAGCAACAAGATCTGGACCACTCTGTACTGAACTACTGAGATCTCTATAGGGATCTATGTGAATATGTTAGGTTTAGCAGAAGCCTTGGTTGACCAGATGTCTTACCCCTCATTCACATCTGCGTTGGTATTTCATCCAGGGGAGTCCGCATGGGGACCCCCAAACGGAATACCAAACGCAAGTGCAAGCGCTGGTGCAGTAAAAGTACACGGACCCCACAGACTATAATGGGGTCCATGTGCTTACCGCCAGATCTCCGCAGGGAACATGCAGACAGGAAAGTAGTTCACCATCTACTTTCCTGTCCGCACGATTCGTGTGGGCAGTGCACGGCAAACACACGGACCCCATTATAGTCTATGGGGTCCGTGTGCTTTTACTGCACGAGCCCTTGCGTTTGTATTCCGTTCGGGGGGTCCCCATGTGGACTCCCCAGACAGAATCCAAACACTGATGTGAACGAGGGCTTAGACTAGCCTTACCCACAATGCATCAAGGTTTTTGGCTTTATTATATTTCCAATGAACTACGACTCAATCTGTAGAGGTTTCCATATTGTGTAAGTGTCACCCTATTAGATTTGCACGGTTATCTAGCATGTGACCTCCTGCCTACATGTAATGTTTAACAATCTCCTGCTGGTTTAGGAGTTTTTGGTGCAAACAAACCAGATATGGACACCGAATGATACTGAGTAGGCGTCTGCACAGAGGTGACATAAGAAATGTGGTTATAGTGCTGACACCACAACATAACCTCCTCAGATCAGCTATATCTTTACATAGCAATACAGTAACTTTACAGTAAGTACTCAATGTGGCCCCCAACCTCACCTAAGCTACAACCCCCGTGTATCAGGCGCTATATGCATATGTATCATATAGTTCCAGTAGGGGATAATTCCCAGTGACACTATTGGCAGACACTCAGACCATCGGCTTCCACATCGCTTGTATACTACTCCAATGACGGTCTACTGAATATTCATGCAGCTTATTTTCTACACCGCAGCACTTTCTGGGTTTCATTATATTGGTAAACAATGTATTGGATGGATTTAGATGACTCAGAAACAGATTATCTCAGCAAATGTCAATCTCAATTTATGGAAAATAAGAAATTAATAAACAAGAAAAAAAAAACATAAAAAAAAATCAAGCCTAAAATTGTTACAGTGGAATAAATTTCCTCTGACTTCTATAGGTGAGCCGAATTCTAATGAACCTTTACAATGTACTTACAGCACTGGGGATTGTTCAGGTACAGTTTGGCAAAAAGTGAGATTCTATCCGAAAAGGGAAAATACAGACCATTGTACTTCACATGATTTCCACGCAGAATTTCTCAGAAAAGAACCAAAATCTGTAAATAAAGTATATGACAATATTTCTTAATGTCACAAATGCTATCAAAGTGAAAATAGATTTTGCTGCACACACTGTTTTGTGATCAAAGGAATATAGAGATTTATTCTACAATATAGTTAACGCCTTTTGACACAATGCAAAATATTGGCATAGAAAGACAGGCTAGATCAATTGGATATGACGTTTCGGTCCTTAGACCTTCATCAGACGCGATCTAGTGTGGTAGCAGGATCAGTATAAGTGTCAACCTCATGCCTTGACACTTATACTGATCCTGCTACCACACTAGATCGCGTCTGATGAAGGTCTAAGGACCGAAACGTCATATCCAATTGATCTAGCCTGTCTTTCTATGCCAATATTTTGCATTGTGTCAAAAGGCGTTAACTATATTGTAGAATAAATCTCTATATTCCTTTGATCACAAAACAGTGTGTGCAGCAAAATCTATTTTCACTAGTATATTTGGGTCGAAGGACCTTTTTTCGCTAACACCACATATAATTTTAGAGTGTGCGGTACCATTGACTTTTTTGCTACAAATGCTATCAAAGTCAGAAGCTGGTAGAAGGTTTATTATGCTTTAAAGAGGACCTTTCACCACCTCCAATGAGTCCAATTCTTTACATCATGTAATAGCTGTTGCTCCACTGATTCTGGCACAGTTTTTCTCTAGCCCCCACCATTCCTGAGCTATCAGTGCTGTTAGTTTTGGTGGCTGATATGCTATTTAGACTCTGTACAGTCAGGGGGCAGTGTCAGGCAGGAGCAGTCAAGGGGTGTGATCCTGAGCACTGACACTGGCTGCCTCTGATTGGAGCTATGAATCACGCCCCCTGCCTGACACCGCCCCCCTGATATTACAGAGCTTAAATAGCACATAAGGCAGCCAAACTAACTGCACTTGTTACTCAGGAATGGTGGGGACTAGAAAGAAAATTACAACTGTGCTGGAATCACTGGAGCGGGGCCTATTAACAGATGCTTAGAGCTTGAATTTCTGGAGGTGGTGAAAGGTCCGCTTTAAGTCTGCCATACACGTAAGACATCTGTTGCCTGAACCATCACACCATCATCCCCTTTAAACTCTACACATGACTATATCGAAACTAGCACAGCAAATCTTCTGTACCTGCAGAAACACTGAGCTCCTACCTGTATCTTTACTGCTATTATATTTAATAGTATTGTCCGACCTCAAGGCCAACCCCTAATGGTGTAAAATGGCGAATTTTACGTCGTCTTTCGTGTTGGTACATTTAGTTGTGCACTCAAGCACTCGACAATAACTCCTGGTCAGAACTACAAAGGGCTGCGGCTCAGGTCCGCCGTGCACTTGTGTAGCAGATAATGGAAGGTGTGCGTCTTTCTTAGAAACTCTATAAATGTTGTAAGTGTAGGCTATGTGATGAACGAAGATCACTGCGAGTGAAATAATTTGTGAATGGCTTTTAATATTAGCAGTGACACAACTAAAGGTTTGCCAGGAAAATGAGTAATGAGTCAGCGAGGAAATCTATTCTGTATGTGGATAAATTACCTGTCACACCAGTGACTCAGGGAAGGAAAAGCCTCCCAATTACATTGTACGCTCCTGAATGAATTAAAATGGGGATAATCTGGTCACTTTGTTTCTCTCATTTACGAAATTAATCATCCTCTTCTTCTAAGACACAACAGATCAGAAGTGGTGCCGGGCTGCAGAAAACTGGCCTACTAGTCATGGCGTGGCTGAAATTGGTAGCAAAACAGTAGGAAACCAGTAAGGGTACACTTCACTCCAGGGGTCACAGTGGCGGTGTAGGGTGGGAAGCCAAAACTATACCCCAAATCTGGTAAGACCATCCATTTTTGGGTGTTTTGGTAAGCCATATCTTTCTTATGGCCTGGAACATAGTTGAATGTGTTGGAATTCTTTCTGGAAATTTGGGACAGTCCTGGCAAATATTTGAGATAGTTGGACACTATGAACAGTGGCATAAAAGAGAGGGAGCCCCAAGACACAGACCAAAATGGGCACCTTCATGACCCTTGGGTCAATTTTCATCATTGCTAAAACGTGATGGTTAACAACTTATCCCAAGGGACCCCATGGGGTCTATTAGTTATCCATTGCGTTTTAGGTCAAATAGACCTGCATGCAAGACTTTTTCATCTGTGATTTTAGGTGGACTCTGGACGGACCCTCCAACACAGATCAGAACATAGCTTAAATGGATCCACTAAGTGCATGGTATAAACACAATGTGAATTCCCCCATTAATGTTGATGTCAGATATGGGGGCTTCAAGAAGATAGTAATACGGCAAATTATACGAATCCCACACTGTTATAGTGGAGAAGGACTAATCTCTACAGCCTGGATATAGGGTGGGTGGTCTCAGCTGACAACTAGTTTAAACATTTTGACATACAGTAAACCTATTACCTCTAGGCTTCATTAATATGTCTTTGAGGATAACTGACCTTACCAAAAAAGGGGGTGTATTGTAAAGAGAAGCAAGATGGATATATTGTGATGGCTGGAAGTTTCACCAGGAGACAAAGAAAGATGACAAAGATGGAAACTCATGTTTTTCAAGGAACCTTTAGCCAAGTACTGCAGGCAAGGGTGAGCCATGAGGGGTGCAAAGATAGTGGTCACCTTGGAAAATGGCATAACTAAAGTCTTGTGGGCCCCGCTGCAATCATTTGTCCGGGACCCCCTACCCCATCCCTACAGCAAATTCTTGATAGTGATGGTTACTAGTGCTAAGGAGTTTAATGCACCTTAGTGTGGTTGGGTGTAGTGCAGAGCTGTGTGTGTGACAGGAGGAGTAGCTGGAGGGATGGTTGGCAGTAGTGCAGATCTGTTTGTGTGTGACAGGAGGAGTAGCTGGAGGGATGGTTGGCAGTAGTGCAGAGCTGTGTGTGTGACAGGAGGAGTAGCTGGAGGGATGGTTGGCAGTAGTGCAGAGCTGTGTGTGTGACAGGAGGAGTAGCTGGAGGGATGGTTGGCAGTAGTGCAGATCTGTTTGTGTGTGACAGGAGGAGTAGCTGGAGGGATGGTTGGCAGTAGTGCAGAGCTGTTTGTGTGTGACAGGAGGAGTAGCTGGAGGGATGGTTGGCAGTAGTGCAGAGCTGTTTGTGTGTGACAGGAGGAGTAGCTGGAGGGATGGTTGGCAGTAGTGCAGAGCTGTGTGTGTGACAGGAGGAGTAGCTGGAGGGATGGTTGGCAGTAGTGCAGAGCTGTGTGTGTGACAGGAGGAGTAGCTGGAGGGATGGTTGGCAGTAGTGCAGATCTGTTTGTGTGTGACAGGAGGAGTAGCTGGAGGGATGGTTGGCAGTAGTGCAGAGCTGTGTGTGTGACAGGAGGAGTAGCTGGAGGGATGGTTGGCAGTAGTGCAGATCTGTTTGTGTGTGACAGGAGGAGTAGCTGGAGGGATGGTTGGCAGTAGTGCAGAGCTGTGTGTGTGACAGGAGGAGTAGCTGGAGGGATGGTTGGCAGTAGTGCAGAGCTGTGTGTGTGACAGGAGGAGTAGCTGGAGGGATGGTTGGCAGTAGTGCAGAGCTGTGTGTGTGACAGGAGGAGTAGCTGGAGGGATGGTTGGCAGTAGTGCAGAGCTGTGTGTGTGACAGGAGGAGTAGCTGGAGGGATGGTTGGCAGTAGTGCAGTTCTGTTTGTGTGTGACAGGAGGAGTAGCTGGAGGGATGGTTGGCAGTAGTGCAGAGCTGTGTGTGTGACAGGAGGAGTAGCTGGAGGGATGGTTGGCAGTAGTGCAGATCTGTTTGTGTGTGACAGGAGGAGTAGCTGGAGGGATGGTTGGCAGTAGTGCAGAGCTGTGTGTGTGACAGGAGGAGTAGCTGGAGGGATGGTTGGCAGTAGTGCAGATCTGTTTGTGTGTGACAGGAGGAGTAGCTGGAGGGATGGTTGGCAGTAGTGCAGAGCTGTGTGTGTGACAGGAGGAGTAGCTGGAGGGATGGTTGGCAGTAGTGCAGAGCTGTGTGTGTGACAGGAGGAGTAGCTGGAGGGATGGTTGGCAGTAGAGCAGAGCTGTGTGTGTGACAGGAGGAGTAGTTGGAGGGATTGTTAGGTGTAGCAGAGCTGAGCTCTGCTTCCTCTCCGGTGTCTGAAGTAGCCGAGCTGAGCGCACAGCTAGCGCTGCTTCATCTCACCATAGGAATGCATTGACCAGCATTGATTGGCCGAATGCCATACAGAGGACAGCATTCAGCCAATCAACACTGGTCAATGCATTCCTATGGGAAAAAGACAGCTCCAGCATATCGCAAGCTGACAGGGATCCCAACGAGATGGAGCCCCAAAGAGCTGGGTGAGTAACATTCCCCCTAAATAAAGGTAATCTCTAGCTAACCCTGCCTGTAGATCTGTCCCTGTCTCACAGTCACATAGTTCACAGTCCCAAATTAAACGAATGTTAAACCCGCTATTCGTCTAAATTGGAGGTCACCTGATTCCGGCCGCCAATTCTGTTTTCCGATTTTTTTTCAATGCCTCCGTTGTCGTAGTTCCTGTCCCATCTCCCCTGCACAGTTATTGGTGCAAAAAAAAGTGCCAGGGAAGGTGGGAGGGGGATACAAATTTTTATAGCGTTTGCATCGTGGTGTTCAATTGGAATTGAACACCTCGAACGGCCTGATATTCGATCGAATATGTACTCGATCGAACGGTGTTCGCTCATCTCTAATTGTGACCATTGTATGGTCCTATCTTTGTGGGAACAGTTTGGAGAAGACCCCTTTCTGTTCCAGCATAACCGTGACCCAGTGCACAAAGCAAGGACTATAAAGGTATGGTCGGGTGACCTGACTTGCCACAGAACCCTGACCTCAAACCGATCAAACACCTTTGGGATATACTAACACTCAGCCCTCTCACCCAACATCAATGTCTGACCTCACAAATGCTCTTCTGAATGGTCAAGAGAGGTGTCCTAATAAGTCTGTCCATATCGTGTTTGACGCTT
This sequence comes from Leptodactylus fuscus, assembly GCF_031893055.1. NCBI lineage: Eukaryota > Metazoa > Chordata > Amphibia > Anura > Leptodactylidae > Leptodactylus > Leptodactylus fuscus. The sequence goes on along the minus strand of NC_134274.1, from coordinate 80,095,652 downwards.
TGCCAGATCCATCCCATGGAAGTTCTGACATAAATGTGGACATAGGATAATTTTGCTTCTATTGAAAGCGTAACTTAAAGCTTCTGGGCCCCATTGTAAAATCTCTAACAGGCCCTTCTAACCTTGTGTCATTTAGAATAATGGTACACTATGTGACAGCGGGACCTTTGGGACCCCCACAAGGCCCAGGACCCGGTAACAACGGCTACCTCTGCACCCTCTATAGCTATGCCCCCAATATGCCCCCGCTAGTGATCTCCAAAAAGAACGCTAGTGATTTCCATAGACCATGATTGTATGGAGGTGGATTTTGAGGCGAAATCCACTGTCAAAATCTGCCTCCTTGCCCCCGTGTGAACTAGCCCTAACAGTAAAGTAAATGGAACACTGTTCACACAAGTGCACTACAAAGACTTACTCTCCCGTACTCCTTTTCGCTCTTGAACCCCTTCAGCCATTTAACGCTGCTAGGACGTTGCGATCTATCTTTCCAATGTTAGGCGGCTGCCGTTACTACAGCTGGTTTATTACCATCACTGTGTACACAGCTATGGCATCCGCCATGATGCAGCTCCCCTCTGACCCGGCGATCATGTGATCCAACAAGGCTTTGGGAACTACAGGAGTCCCCGCCAGCCATCGGCCCCCGCTCCCATAGTGACGGCCGTACAAGGGTCCCCACCAGCCATCGGCCCCCGCTCCCATAGTGACGGCCCTACAAGGGCCCCCGCTCCCGTAGTGACGGCCGTACAAGGGTCCCCGCCAGCCATCGGCCCCCGCTCCCATTCACTGTAAGGTAAAAAGCATGACAGTAGTTTTTACTTTTGTATTGGAAGAAAAAGTCCTACAGGAAAAACAAAGTATCAAACATGAGGAAGGAAAGCGGCCATCTTGTGTCTTATACTGTTTATACATCAGCCCTTCTATGGCCACTCAAGTCTGTTGCTCTGATAGATAAGAGCAATGGACTGTACTGACAGCGGAGTGAAACATAAAAGACATACTTAACAAGGTTACTAGATGTGGTAAAGAGGACCCAAGACAGGATACTCAGAAGGAAATTACGAAAAAGGATACAACAGAGCACAATCTGAAATGTTTTTACACAAACGCACAAAGCATGGGAAACAAACAAGGAGAACTAGAGCTGATGATACACAAGGAAAACTATGACGTCATCGGCATCACAGAAACCTGGTGGAACGACATGCATGATTGGAACATACAGATGGAAGGATACAACTTATTCAAAAAGAATAGAACTAATAAAAGAGGGGGTGGAGTTGCATTGTATGTTAAAAAAGAACACATCTCCACAGAAATGACAGTTTTACAGAATGATAATCTACTGGAAATTATTTGGGTAGTAATTCAAGGGAAAAACAATGATAAGGACATCATACTAGGCGTTTATTACAGACCACCAGGACAGACAGAAGACATGGATGAGATTTTTTCACAGCAAATGACCACGCTCTCAAAGAAACATGAAATAGTGATCATGGGAGACTTCAATTACCCTGACATTCATTGGGAAACCCACACAGCCAAGAGTAAAGGCTCCATCAAATTTTTATCCTCTCTAGCAGACAACTTCATTGCCCAGCTAGTAGAAGAAAACACGAGAGGAACATCCATTTTGGACCTAGTCCTAACCAACAAAGAGCACATGGTTAAGGGACTACGGGTAGCAGGGACACTGGGATTCAGCGATCATGCTATACTTGAGTTTGGGGTTGCAAGAAGAAGAAGACCTGAGAAGACACAGACTTCAAGGCTCGACTTTAGCAGGGCAGACTTCAAGAGCCTGAAGGCAAGGGTTAGCAGAATTCCATGGTGCAAAATTCTTAAGCACAAAAATGCACATGAAGGGTGGGAAATCTTCTGTAGGGAAATCATTAAAGCACAGGAACTAACAATACCTAGAAGGAAGAAAAATGGGAAGCACCTAAAAATATCAGGACGGATGACCAAAAAATTACATAACCTGCTAAAAAGGAAAAAGGAAACATACAAAAAGTGGAAGATGGGAACTATACCTAAGGAAGAGTACACAGCAGTCTGCAGACTCTGCAAGACAAGCATCAAAGGAGCTAAGGCTGAACACGAATTGAAGCTTGCAAAAGAGGCAAAGAGTAAGGTAAAAGGATTTTGGGGATATGTTAAAAGCAAAAGAAAAGTGAAGGAGACCATTGGAGTCCTGAAGAATGACAAAGGAGAAACAGTTAACATGGTGGAACAGCAGGTGGAGCTACTAAATTCATATTTTGTATCCGTCTTCTCCCAAGAAACTAATGGAAATATCAACATTAATGGTGATGGAGATGAGGGGAAGGAGGACTCCAAGCTGACTATAAGCGAAGGTCTGGTAAGAGAGCACTTAGCCAAGTTACAGGAAACCAAATCCCCAGGACCAGATGATTTACACCCTAGAGTCCTGAAAGAGATAGCAGAGGAAATAACAGAACCCCTTGCTATAATCTTCGGTAAGTCATGGGAAACAGGAGTGGTCCCTTTAGATTGGAAAAGGGCAAATGTTGTCCCCATCTACAAAAAGGGGAAAAGGGACTATCCAGGAAATTACAGGCCGGTAAGTCTGACCTCGATAGCAGGAAAAATCTTTGAGCAAATTGTCAAGGAACATTTACTTCGGTACCTGGATGGGAAGGCATTAATTAACCAGAGCCAGCATGGCTTTATGACCAATAAATCTTGTCAGACTAACCTGATTTCCTTCTACAACAAAATCACTGAATGGTTGGACCAAGGGAATGCCGTGGACATAGTATATCTTGACTTCAGTAAGGCATTTGATAAAGTATCACATAACCTTCTTATTGAAAAAATGATTAAGTATGGCTTTGACAAAAAATTAGTTAGGTGAATTCACAACTGGCTTAATGATCGGGCACAACGAGTAATACTAAATGGCTACACATCGAACTGGAAGAAAGTCAAAAGCGGAGTGCCGCAGGGCTCTGTTCTGGGCCCAGTACTTTTTAATATCTTTATAAATGATCTGGACGATGGAATTATTGGGGAACTCATAAAATTTGCAGATGATACGAAGATAGGAGGAATAGCCAACACTAGAGAGGAGAGAGAGTGTATTCAAAAGGACTTAGACACACTGGAACAATGGGCTGAGGCGAACAAAATGGTATTTAACAGGGACAAATGCAAAGTTCTACATCTGGGTAACAGAAATGTAAAAAACATATATAGTATGGGAGGAATAGAACTAAGTGATAGCATAGGGGAAAAGGACTTGGGCATAATAGTAGATCACAAATTCAACATGAGCCAACAGTGCGGTGCTGCTGCAAAAAAAGGCTAATAAAATTCTGGGATGTATTAAGACAAGCATTGAATCTAGATCAAGAGAGGTCATTATTCCGCTGTACTCTTCCCTGGTCAGACCACACCTGGAATACTGTGTACAGTTCCGCCTCAATTCAAGAAAGACATCGATATATTGGAGCAAGTCCAGAGAAGAGCAACCAAAATGGTGGAAGGTCTGCAAACCATGTCCTATGAGGAGCGGCTAAAAGAACTGGGATTGTTTAGTTTGCAGAAGAGAAGGCTGAGGGGAGATTTAATAGCAGTCTACAAATATCTGAAAGGTAGTCACAGTGCAGAGGGATCTACCCAGGGTCGGACTGGCCCGCCGGTGCACCGGGGAATCCCCCGGTGGGCCCCCGAGCCTGACTATTAGTTTTAGCTAAATACACTTGTCAGGGGCCCGATCGGGATCTTCAGGGGCCCGATCGGGATCTTCAGGGGCCCGATCGGGATCCTGACCGTGCCAAAATGGGCCCCTGTAGCAATCAGTGCGAGTGTGCGTCTCTGCTCCCTGCACTGTACACTGCCGTCACTAGCAGGAGCTGTGCTGCCCCTCCCCCACACAGATCGGAGTGTGCAGGGGGACGTCTGCCGGCTGCTGTAAATGAAGAGCTTTCACCACAGCCAGACAGGACAGACAGGACACAGCCAAATGTAAGTAAATTTTTTGAGTAAAATATGTATATTTAATGTGTGTATATTTGTGTAAAGTGCTGATATACTGTGTGAATCCTGTATATTTGTAGATAGGTGTGTGTGTGTGTGTGTGTGTGTGTGTAAATGTATGTTATATGTATTAGGCCTGGTTCACATCTTCCCTTTTCGGGAAGTCCACTGTAGGGAATAATACAGTGTGCAGGGGCCACTATGGGACATAATACTGTGTGCAGGGGCCACTATGGGACATAATACTGTATGCAGGGGCCACTATGGGACATAATACTGTGTGCAGGGGCCACTATGGGACATAATACTGTATGCAGGGGACACTAATGGAGATAATACTGTGTGCAGGGGCCACTATGGGACATGATACTGTGTGCAGGGGCCACTATGGGGTATAATACTGTGTGCAGGGGCCACTATGGGGTATAATACTGTGTGCAGAGGCCACTATGGGGGATAATACTGTGTGCAGGGGTCACTATGGGACATAATACTGTGTGTAGGGGTCACTATGGAGTATAATACTGTGTGCAGGGGACACTATGGGACATAATACTGTGTGCAGGGGACACTATGGGGTATAATACTGTGTGCAGGGGCCAATATGGGGGATAATACTGTGTGCAGGGGCCACTATGGGGTATAATACTGTGTGCAGGGGCCACTATGGGGTATAATACTGTGTGCAGAGGCCACTATGGGGGATAATACTGTGTGCAGGGGTCACTATGGGACATAATACTGTGTGCAGGGGCCACTATGGGACATAATACTGTGTGCAGGGGCCACTATGGGGGATAATACTGTGTGCAGGGGCCACTATGGGACATAATATTGTGTGCAGGGGCCACTATGGGACATAATACTGTGTGCAGGGGTCACTATGGGACATAATACTGTGTGCAGGGGCCACTATGGGACATAATACTGTGTGCAGGGGCCACTATGGGACATAATACTGTGTGCAGGGGCCACTATGGGTATAATACTGTGTGCAGGGGCCACTATGGGACATAATACTGTGTGCAGGGGCCACTGTGGGGTATAATACTGTGTGCAGGGGCCACTATGGGGCATAATACTGCGTGCAGGGGCCACTATGGGGGATAATACTATGTGCAGGAGCCATTCTGTGGGATAAGTACATTTTTGGGGTAAAATATGTATATTTAATGTGTGTATATTTGTGTAAAGTGTCTGATATACTGTGTGAGTCCTGTATATTTGTAGAATGGTGTGTGTGTGTGTGTGTGTGTGTGTGTGTGTGTGTGTGTGTGTGTGTGTGTGTGTATGTATATGAAGGTATGTGTGTAAATGTATGTTATATGTATTAGGCCCGATTCACATTTTCACTTTTCGGGAAGTCCACTGTGATGCATAATACTGTGTGCAGGGGCCACTATGGGGCATAATACTGTGTGCAGGGGCCACTGTGGGGTATAATACTGTGTGCAGGGGTCACTATTGGGGATAATACTGTGTGCAGGGGCCACTATGGGACATAATACTGTGTGCAGGGGCCACTATGGGGGATAATACTGTGTGCAGGGGCCACTATGGGTATAATACTGTGTGCAGGGGCCACTATGGGACATAATACTGTGTGCAGGGGCCACTGTGGGGTATAATACTGTGTGCAGGGGCCACTATGGGGCATAATACTGCGTGCAGGGGCCACTATGGGGGATACTATGTGCAGGAGCCATTCTGTGGGATAAGTACATTTTTGGGGTAAAATATGTATATTTAATGTGTGTATATTTGTGTAAAGTGTCTGATATACTGTGTGAGTCCTGTATATTTGTAGAATGGTGTGTGTGTGTGTATGTATATGAAGCTATGTGTGTAAATGTATGTTATATGTATTAGGCCCGATTCACATTTTCACTTTTCGAAAAGTCCACTGTGATGCATAATACTGTGTGCAGGGGCCACTATGGGGCATAATACTGTGTGCAGGGGCCACTGTGGGGTATAATACTGTGTGCAGGGGTCACTATGGGGGATAATACTGTGTACAAAGGCCACTGAGGGACATAATACTGTGTGCAGGGGCTACTATGGCGCATAATACTGTGTACAGAGGCCACTGAGGGACATAATACTGTGTGCAGGGGCCACTATGGGGCATAATACTGTGTGCAGGGGCCGCTCTGGGGTGTAATACTGTGTGCAGGGGCTGCTCTGGGGGATAATACTGTGTGCAGGGGCCACTCTGGGGTGTAATACTGTGTGCAGGGGCCTCTCTGGGGGACAATACTGTGTGCAGGGGCCACTATGGGGGATAATACTGTGTGCAGGAGCCACTATGGGGCATAATACTGTGTGCAGGGGCCACTCTGGGGTGTAATACTGTGTGCAGGGGCCGCTCTGGGGGACAATACTGTGTGCAGGGGCCGCTCTGGGGGATAATACTGTGTGCAGGGGCCACTCTGGGGTGTAATACTGTGTGCAGGGGCCGCTCTGGGGGACAATACTGTGTGCAGGGGCCGCTCTGGGGGATAATACTGTGTGCAGGGGCCACTAAGGATTAGGCCCTACTGAGCAAAACACAGCTAACACTAGGTTCACACCAGCGTCTGGTCTCCATTCTGAGGTTTCCATCTTCTGCATGTAGAAGACGGAAACCTATCGGTTCGAGTCTGGCGGTGAGCGCCGGTGAGTGTTTTATGTTCTCTGCGGCAAAACCGTTTTTTTTTTAAACCAGACACAAAGTCCTGCATGTCCGACTCTGTGTCTGGTTAAAAAAAAAACGTTTCGCCGTGGTGAGCACAAAACGCTCACAGGAGCTTACGGACACACACTTCATTTGAATGGGTTTGAAAAATGCCTGCAGGGCGGCGACCTCGGGCGCAGATGTGAACGAGCCCTTAAAAACACTTTCTATTTTTTTAAGCACACTTCCGATCGGAGTGTGCAGGGGGAAGTCTGCCTGTCCCAGTGTCTCCCAGTGTGGTCCAGTCCGGCATGTAACTAGCAGCAGAATTGCAGGACCGGAGCACTGGGAACAGATGATTGGGGTTTTTTTTATGTGTACTTTGTTTTTCTCCTCCCAGAACTAATTATAAACAAAAAAAAATAAATTATGCTGGACAACCTCTTTAAAGTGTGGGTCATTTGGGGGGAAAATTAAAGGGGTTGTCCAGGCATAATTTTCTATGGTTTATTGTCAGCATAGGCTATAAATGTCTGATCTGTAGGGGGCCCACACCCAGCCCTCAGACCGATCAGCTGTATGGAGCCACTTCTGGTACCAGTCCTGGGAGTTCCCAGAACAGCAGAGCCAATATGCATGCTGGGAGTTGTAGTTTTGCAACAGCTGGAGAGCCGTACGTTCCTTACCCCTGGGATAGACTATCAATATTACATCTGTGATGACACAACAGCCAGGACCTCTGCAGATCAGCTGTTCCAGGACAGCGCGGCTATAAGTAATGGTAACATTTCTAGGAGCCACGCTGTTCACTTTCCATACAGTATGTAGCAATAGGTTTAGGTAGTGCAGTATTGCACATTGTATGGCGGGTGAGCAGCATGGCTCCTGATATGTTATTACCTTCAACCGCCCTGTCTTGGTATCGCTGGTTTGCAGGGATCCTGATGGTGGGCCCCTAGAAATAATTCCACTGGTGGGCCCTAGACACCCCAGTCCGACACTGGATCTACCCTATTCTCATTAGCACAAGGAAGTACAAGAAGCAATGGGATGAAACTAAAGGAAAAGAGATACAGATTAGACATTAGGAAAAACTTTCTGACAGTGAGGGGAGTGAGAGAGTGGAATAGGCTGCCACGGGAGGTGGTGGGCGCTCCATCAATGGAAATCTTCAAGCGGAATCTGGATAAACATATAGCTGGGATGATTTAGGAAAACCTGCACTCGCAGGGGGTTGGACCCGATGGCCCTTGAGGTCCCTTCCAACTCTACCATAAAAAAAACCAAGATATATATAATGGCAGACATATCCCCCCATACAGTGATATACATGTGCCCCCTCCATATACAGTGACAGACCCATGTACCCATATATATATAATGGCAGACATATACCGCCATACAGTGATATACATGTGCCCCCTCCATATACAGTGACAGACCCATGTACCCATATATATATAATGGCAGACATATACCGCCATACAGTGATATACATGTGCCCCCTCCATATACAGTGACAGACCCATGTACCCATATATATATAATGGCAGACATATACCGCCATACAGTGATATACATGTGCCCCCTCCATATACAGTGACAGACCCATGTACCCATATATATATAATGGCAGACATATACCCCCATATAGTTATATACATGTGCCCCCTCCATATACAGTAAAAGACCCATGTACCCATATATATAATGGTAGACATATACCCCCATACAGTGATATACATGTGCCCCCTCCATATACAGTGACAGACCCATGTACCCATATATATAATGGCAGACATATACCGCCATACAGTGATACACATGTGCCCCCTCCATATACAGTGACAGTCCCATGTACCCATATATATAATGGCAGACATATACCCTATACAGTGATATACATGTGCCCCCTCCATATACAGTGACAGACCCATGTACCCATATATATAATGGCAGACATATACCCCCATACAGTGATATACATGTGCCCCCTCCATATACAGTGACAGACCCATGTACCCAAATATATATTGGTAGACATATACCCCCATACAGTGATATACAGGTGCCCCCTCCATATACAGTGACAGACCCATGTACCCATATATATAATGGCAAACATATACCGCCATACAGTGATATACATGTGCCCCCTCCATATACAGTGACAGACCCATGTACCCAAATATATATTGGTAGACATATACCCCCATACAGTGATATACATGTGCCCCCTCCATATACAGTGACAGACCCATGTACCCATATATATATACTGGTAGACATATACCCCCATACAGTGATATACAGGTGCCCCCTCCATATACAGTGACAGACCCATGTACCCATATATATAATGGCAGACATATACCCTATACAGTGATATACATGTGCCCCCTCCATATACAGTGACAGACCCATGTACCCATATATATAATGGCAGACATATACCCCCATACAGTGATATACATGTGCCCCCTCCATATACAGTGACAGACCCATGTACCCATATATATAATGGCAGACATATACCCCCATACAGTTATATACATGTGCCCCCTCCATATACAGTGACAGCCCCATGTACCCATATATATAATGGCAGACATATACCCCATACAGTGATATACATGTGCCCCTTCCATATACAGTGACAGACCCATGTACCCATATATATATATAATGGCAGACATATACCCCCATACAGTGATATACATGTGCCCCTTCCATATACAGTGACAGACCCATGTACCCATATATATATATATATATATATATATATATATATATATATATATATATATATATATAATGGCATACATATACCGCCATACAGTGATATACATGTGCCCCCTCCATATACAGTGACAGACCCATGTACCCATATATATAATGGCAGACATATACCCCCATACAGTGATATACACTCACCGGCCACTTTATTAGGTACACCATGCTAGTAACGGGTTGGACCCCCTTTTGCCTTCAGAACTGCCTCAATTCTTCGTGGCATAGATTCAACAAGGTGCTGGAAGCATTCCTCAGAGATTTTGGTCCATATTGACATGATGGCATCACACAGTTGCCGCAGATTTGTCGGCTGCACATCCATGATGCGAATCTCCCGTTCCACCACATCCCAAAGATGCTCTATTGGATTGAGATCTGGTGACTGTGGAGGCCATTGGAGTACAGTGAACTCATTGTCATGTTCAAGAAACCAGTCTGAGATGATTCCAGCTTTATGACATGGCGCATTATCCTGCTGAAAGTAGCCATCAGCTGTTGGGTACATTGTGGTCATAAAGGGATGGACATGGTCAGCAACAATACTCAGGTAGGCTTTGGCGTTGCAACGATGCTCAATTGGTACCAAGGGGCCCAAAGAGTGCCAAGAAAATATTCCCCACACCATGACACCACCACCACCACCAGCCTGAACCGTTGATACAAGGCAGGATGGATCCATGCTTTCATGTTGTTGACGCCAAATTCTGACCCTACCATCCGAATGTCGCAGCAGAAATCGAGACTCATCAGACCAGGCAATGTTTTTCCAATCTTCAATTGTCCAATTTCGATGAGCTTGTGCAAATTGTAGCCTCAGTTTCCTGTTCTTAGCTGAAAGGAGTGGCACCCGGTGTGGTCTTCTGCTGCTGTAGCCCATCTGCCTCAAAGTTCGACGTACTGTGCGTTCAGAGATGCTCTTCTGGCTACCTTGGTTGTAACGGGTGGCTATTTGAGTCACTGTTGCCTTTCTATCAGCTCGAACCAGTCTGGCCATTCTCCTCTGACCTCTGGCATCAACAACGCATTTCCGCCCACAGAACTGCCGCTCACTGGATGTTTTTTCTTTTTCGGACCATTCTCTGTAAACCCTAGAGATGAATGTGCGTGAAAATCCCAGTAGATCAGCAGTTTCTGAAATACTCAGACCAGCCCTTCTGGCACCAACAACCATGCCACGTTCAAAGGCACTCAAATCACCTTTCTTCCCCCCCATACTGATGCTCGGTTTGAACTGCAGGAGATTGTCTTGACCATGTCTACATGCCTAAATGCACTGAGTTGCCGCCATGTGATTGGCTGATTAGAAATTAAGTGTTAACGAGCAGTTGGACAGGTGTACCTAATAAAGTGGCCGGTGAGTGTACATGTGCCCCTTCCATATACAGTGACAGACCCATGTACCCATATATATATATATATATATATATATATATATATATATAATGGCATACATATACCGCCATACAGTGATATACATGTGCCCCCTCCATATACAGTGACAGACCCATGTACCCATATATATAATGGCAGACATATACCCCCATACAGTGATATACATGTGCCCCTTCCATATACAGTGACAGACCCATGTACCCATATATATATATATATATATATATATATATATATAATGGCATACATATACCGCCATACAGTGATATACATGTGCCCCCTCCATATACAGTGACAGACCCATGTACCCATATATATAATGGAAGACATATACCGCCATACAGGGATATACATGTGCCTCCTCCATATACAGTGACAGACCCATGTACCCATATATATAATGGCAGACATATACCCCCATACCGTGATATACATGTGCCCCCTCCATATACAGTGACAGACCCATGTACCCATATATATAATGGCAGACATATACCCCATACAGTGATATACATGTGCCCCCTCCATATACAGTGACAGACCCATGTAGCCATATATATAATGGCAGACATATACCCCCATACAGTGATATACATGTGCCCCCTCCATATACAGTGACAGACCCATGTACCCATATATATAATGGCAGACATATCCCCCCCATACAGTTATATACATGTGACCCCTCCATATACAGTGACAGACCCATGTACCCAAATATATAATGGCATACATATACCGCCATACAGTGATATACATGTGCCCCCTCCATATACAATGACAGACCCATGTACCCATATATATAATGGCAGACATATACCCCCATACAGTGATATACATGTGCCCCCTCCATATACAGTGACAGCCCCATGTACCCATATATATATATTGGCAGACATTTACCCCCATACAGTGATATGCATGTGTCCCCTCCATATACAGTTACAGACCCATGTACCCATATATATAATGGTAGACATATACCCCCATACAGTGCTATACATGTGCCCCCTTCATATACAGTGACAGACCCATGTACCCATATATATAATGGCAGACATATACCCCCCATACAGTTATATACATGTGACCCCTCCATATACAGTGACAGACCCATGTACCCAAATATATAATGGCATACATATACCGCCATACAGTGATATACATGTGCCCCCTACATATACAATGACAGACCCATGTACCCATATATATAATGGCAGACATATACCCCCATACAGTGATATACATGTGCCCCCTCCATATACAGTGACAGCCCCATGTACCCATATATATATATTGGCAGACATTTACCCCCATACAGTGATATACATGTGCCCCCTCCATATACAGTTACAGACCCATGTACCCATATATATAATGGTAGACATATACCCCCATACAGTGCTATACATGTGCCCCCTTCATATACAGTGACAGACCCATGTACCCATATATATAATGGCAGACATATACCCCCATACAGTGATATACATGTGCCGCCTCCATATACAGTCACAGACATGTACCCATATATATAATGGCAGACATATACCTCCATACAGTGATATGCATGTGCCCCCTCCATATACAGTTACAGACCCATGTACCCATATATATAATGGTAGACATATACCCCCATACAGTGATATACATGTGCCCCTTCCATATACAGTGACAGACCCATGTACCCATACATATAATGGCAGAGATATACCCCCATACAGTGATATACATGAGCCCCCTCCATATACAGTGACAGACCCATGTACCCAAATATATATTGGTAGACATATACCCCCATACAGTGATATACAGGTGCCCCCTCCATATACAGTGACAGTCCCATGTACCCATATATATAATGGCAGACATATACCGCCATACAGTTATATACATGTGCCCCCTCCATATACAGTGACAGACCCATGTACCTATACATATAATGGCAAACATATACCGCCATACAGTGATATACATGTGCCCCCTCCATATACAGTGACAGACCCATGTACCCATACATATAATGGCAAACATATACCGCCATACAGTGATATACATGTGCCCCCTCCATATACAGTTACAGACCCATGTACCCATATATATAATGGCAGACATATACCCCCATACAGTGATATACATGTGCCCCCTCCATATACAGTGACAGACCCATGTACCCATATATATAATGGCAGACATATACCCCCATACAGTGATATACATGTGCCCCCTCCATATACAGTGACAGACCCATGTACCCATATATATATAATGGCAGACATATACCCCCATACAGTGATATACATGTGCCCCCTCCATATACAGTGACAGACCCATGTACCCATATATATAATGGCAGACATATACCCCCATACAGTGATATACATGTGCCCCCTCCATATACAGTGACAGACCCATGTACTCATATATATATATAATGGCAGACATATACCGCCATACAGTGATATACATGTGCCCCCTCCATATACAGTGACAGACCCATGTACCCAAATATATATTGGTAGACATATACCCCCATACAGTGATATACAGGTGCCCCCTCCATATACAGTGACAGACCCATGTGCCCATATATATAATGGCAAACATATACCGCCATACAGTGATATACATGTGCCCCCTCCATATACAGTTACAGACCCATGTACCCATATATATAATGGCAGACATATACCCTATACAGTGATATACATGTGCCCCCTCCATATACAGTGACAGACCCATGTACCCATATATATAATGGCAGACATATACCCTATACAGTGATATGCATGTGCCCCCTCCATATACAGTGACAGACCCATGTACCCAAATATATATTGGTAGACATATACCCCCATACAGTGATATACATGTGCCCCCTCCATATACAGTGACAGACCCATGTACCCATACATATAATGGCAAACATATACCGCCATACAGTGCTATACATGTGCCCCCTCCATATACAGTTACAGACCCATGTACCCATATATATAATGGCAGACATATACCCTATACAGTGATATACATGTGCCCCCTCCATATACAGTGACAGACCCATGTACCCATATATATAATGTCAGACATATCCCCCCATACAGTGATATACATGTGCCCCCTCCATATACAGTGACAGCCCCATGTACCCATATATATATAATGGTAGACATATACCCCCATACAGTGATATACAGGTGCCCCCTCCATATACAGTGACAGACCCATGTACCCATATATATAATGGCAGACATATACCCTATACAGTGATATACATGTGCCCCCTCCATATACAGTGACAGACCCATGTACCCATATATATAATGGCAGACATATATCCCCATACAGTGATATACATGTGCCCCCTCCATATACAGTGACAGACCAATGTACCCATGTATATTTAATGGCAGACATATACCCCCATACAGTGATATACATGTGCCCCCTCCATATACAGTGACAGACCCATGTACCCATATATATAATGGCAGACATATACCCTATACAGTGATATACATGTGCCCCCTCCATATACAGTGACAGACCCATGTACCCATATATATAATGGCAGACATATACCCCATACAGTGATATACATGTGCCCCCTCCATATACAGTGACAGACCCATGTACCCATATATATAATGGCAGACATATACCCCCATACAGTGATATACATGTGCCCCCTCCAAATACAGTGACAGACCCATGTACCCATATATATAATGGCAGACATATACCCCCATACAGTGATATACATGTGCCCCTTCCATATACAGTGACAGACCCATGTACCCATATATATAATGGCAGACATATACCGCCATACAGTGATATACATGTGCCTCCTCCATATACAGTGACAGACCCATGTACCCATATATATAATGGCAGACATATACCCCATACAGTGATATACATGTGCCCCCTCCATATACAGTGACAGACCCATGTAGCCATATATATAATGGCAGACATATACCCCCATACAGTGATATACATGTGTCCCCTCCATATACAGTGACAGACCCATGTACCCATATATATAATGGCAGACATATACCCCCATACAGTGATATACATGTGCCCCCTCCATATACAGTGACAGACCCATGTACCCATATATATAATGGCAGACATATCCCCCCATACAGTGATATACAGGTGCCCCCTCCATATACAGTGAAATACCCATGTACCCATATATATAATGGCAGACATATACCCCCATACAGTGATATACAGGTGCCCCCTCCATATACAGTGACAGCCCCATGTACCCATATATATATAATGGCAGACATATCCCCACATACAGTGATATACTTGTGCCCCCTCCATATACAGTGAATGACCCATATACCCATATATATAATGGCAGACATATCCCCCCATACAGTGATATACATGTGCCCCCTCCATATACAGTGACAGACCCATGTACCCATATATATATAATGGCAGACATATCCCCACATACAGTGATATACTTGTGCCCCCTCCATATACAGTGAATGACCCATATACTCATATATATAATGGCAGACATATCCCCCCATACAGTGATATACAGGTGCCCCCTCCATATACAGTGAAATACCCATGTACCCATATATATAATGGCAGACATATACCCCCATACAGTGATATACATGTGCCCCCTCCATATACAGTGACAGACCCATGTACCCATATATATAATGGCAGACATATACCCCCATACAGTTATATACATGTGCCCCCTCCATATACAGTGACAGCCCCATGTACCCATATATATAATGGCAGACATATACCCCCATACAGTGATATACATGTGCCCCCTCCATATACAGTGACAGACCCATGTCCCCATATATATGATGGCAGACATATCCCCCCATACAGTGATATACATGTGCCCCCTCCATATACAGTGACAGACCCATGTACCCATATATATAATGGCAGACATATACCCCCATACAGTGATATACATGTACATTCTCCATATACAGTGACAGACCCATGTACTCATATATATATATAATGGCAGACATATACCGCCATACAGTGATATACATGTGCCCCCTCCATATACAGTGACAGTCCCATGTACCCATATATATAATGGCAGACATATACCCCCATACAGTGATATACATGTGCCCCCTCCATATACAGTGACAGACCCATGTACCCATATATATAATGGCAGACATATACCCCCATACAGTGATACACATGTGCCCCCTCCATATACAGTGATAGACCCATGTACCCATATATATAATGGCAGACATATACCCCCATACAGTGATATACATATGCTCCCTCCATATACAGTGACAAGCCCATGTACCCATATATATAATGGCAGACATATACCGCCATACAGTGATATACATGTGGCCTCTCCATATACAGTGACAGACCCATGTACCCATATATATAATGGCAGACATATGCCCCCATACAGTGATATACATGTGCCCCCTCCATATACAGTGACAGCTCCATGTACCCTTATATATAATGGCAGACATATACTGCCATACAGTGATATACATGTGCCCCCTCCATATATAGTGACAGACCCATGTACCCATATATATAATGGCAGACATATGCCCTAATACAGTGATATACATGTGCCCCCTCCTTATACAGTGACAGCCCCATGTACCCATATATATATAATGGCAGACATATGCCCCCATACAGTGATATACATGTGCCCCCTCCATATACAGTGACAGGCCCATGTACCCATATATATAATGGCAGACATATACCGCCATACAGTGATATACATGTGCCCCCTCCATATACAGTGACAGACCCATGTACCCATATATATAGTGGCAGACATATGCCCCCATACAGTGATATACATGTGCCCCCTCCATATACAGTGACAGACCCATGTACCCTTATATATAATGGCAGACATATCACCCCATACAGTGATATACATGTGCCCCCTCCATATACAGTGACAGACCCATGTACCCATATATATATATAATGTCAGACATATACCCCCATACAGTGATATACATGTGCCCCCTCCATATACAGTGACAGACCCATGTACCCATATATATAATGGCAGACATATACCCCTATACAGTGATATACATGTGCCCCCTTCATATACAGTGACAGACCCATGTACCCATATATATAATGGCAGACATATGCCCCCATACAGTGATATACATGTGCCCCCTTCATATACAGTGACAGACCCATGTACCCATATATATAATGGCAGACATATACCCCCATTCAGTGATATACATGTGCCCCCTCCATATACAGTGACAGTCCCATGTACCCATATATATAATGGCAGACATATCCCTCATACAGTGTGTTGGGGGAATCATAATACCCCAGAGATATTCTGTCTGTAAAGGAAAATTAATTAACAGGCCAAGATCGGCTACAGCCGATCTTTGACCTGGAGAATCACACAGACACATGGTAGTGGTGTATCAAAATGGATTCTGTTTATTGGTGGCTAGAACAAAGTATATATCACATGGCATAGACAGAACAGGATTGGCTAGTATAATTAGCCTAACATCTATTGGTGGAGAAGTTTGTAACAATAGACCTGATGCATATCTATTGGATAAGAAACTGGAGAGAGGTCACACCCCCCTGAGGGCTAGCTCTACTCTAAAATGGAGTCAGTGACCGCATGGTGGTCGCATGGTATAAATCAAAATGGCAGCCATCAGCACATGTCTCAAATACACACCCTAGATGTCTATCTCATGGTATTCTAAAGACAATAGACATCCTTGTTATAGACAATTAGCTTAATTACCCTTCTCTTGTCCCTTTATCTTTAAAAGGGTCTTTGGTCTTTGATCCTTTCCTAACAATGCCCCTGGTTCCAGACGATCTGTCTCTATCCTTTGTAAGATAGCATCACCCAATACACAGAGCATAGTATTTACATAACCAGTCTGGCAAGTCTCCAAATTGCTCATCTCTGGACAGATAGAACAATCTCAGCCCCCACCTCTATACACAATTTTTCATAAGATATTATTAGCCCCCCACAGAGGGGTACATGAAACTGGGGGAACTGATGGGTTCACCTCCCTTAGGCTAATTGTAAAAAAAAAAAAAAAAAGATTATACTGGACAACCTCTTTAAAGTGTCGCACATTAGCAGGTGTATATTAAAGGGGTCGTCCAGGCATAGTTTGTTATGGTTTATCCTCAGGATAGGCCAGAGATACCTGATCTGTACGGGGCCGATACCCAGCCCTTGGACTGATAAGCTGTACAGAGCCACTTCTGGCACCAGTCCTATACACAAAATGGGGCCAGAAGCAGAAAGTTCAGTCCACTGTATATCAGCCGGCACCTTCTCTGCATCTCAGCATTTATTGAAGTCAGTGGGAGCTGAGCTGCAGTGAAGGCGCTGGGTGACTAAACAGCGGATGGAGTTTTCTGCTTCTAGGCCTGCATTGTGTAAAGAACAGGGGCCAGAAGTGGCTCCGTACAGCTGATGGGACCATGTGTCAGCCCCCTACTGATCAGGCATTTATGCCCTATACTGAGCAAAGGACGTAAAAAAGATTGACATTGATTTGGACAAATCGCACATTTTAATGTTCAGTCTCATGGCGACGCCTCATTTCTGGAAATCCTGTACCTAATTGGTCTTTACAGTTACATGAGGTGCAGGACTCCCAGCAAGAAGGCGCTGGCACAAGACTGAATGACCATTAGCAGTGGACAACAGTGTGCCGGGGACAGATGAGTATGCTTTTTATTTATTTATTTTACACCTCATGCCTGCCACATCCATACCTCCCAACTTTTGAAGAACTGAAAGAGGGACAAAATATGCGGCGTGCGTAGCGCGCCGCGGCAAATTTAGCCCTGCCCACTTTTGTGTTGACTCCGCCCACTCGTTAATTTTTCATGTGCCCGCACACAATATAATCCTCCTACAGTCACCCGTAAATTATATGTCCCCCCTCTATCTCTCCCCCAGTTTCATAAACACCCTTCATCTGATTCATGTCCTCCATCTCTGCCCCCAGATTCATGTCCTCCATCTCTGCCCCCAGATTCATGTCCCCTCCATCTCTGCCCCCAGATTCATGTCCTCTCCATCTCTGCCCCCAGATTCATTTCCCCCCATCTCTGTCCCCAGATTCATGTCCCCTCCATCTCTGCCCCCAGATTCATGTCCCCCATCTCTGCCCCCAGATTCATGTCCCCCCATCTCTGCCCCCAGATTCATGTCCCCCCATCTCTGCCCCCAGATTCATGTCCCCCATCTCTGCCCCCAGATTCATGTCCCCCCATCTCTGCCCCCAGATTCATGTCCTCTCCATCTCTACTCCCAGATTCATGTCCCCACATCTCTGCACCCATTGTCATGCCGTCCTCTCCATCTCTGCCCCCAGTGTCATGCCGTCCTCTCCTTCATCTACTCCCAGATTCACGTTCCACCTCCACATTAAACTTACCTTCTCCTCCGCTCCCTCGCCGCTCTCTGCCCGCCTCTCTCGCTGACACGTGCGGCTGAAGGAAGGAGCTGACACAGGTCAGCTCCTCGCTTCGCCGCTGCGTGTCTCTCTCGCTGACACATGCGGCTGAAGCGAGGAGCTGAATACATACCGCCGATGAGCCAAATACATAGGCGTTTAAAGCAGGAGCTGTGAGCTCAGCTCCTGCTTTAACGCTGAGCTCAGTTGGAGTCGGGACATGCCGACCGGGACCATTTTGTTAGGTCCCGGCCGCGCCGCGGGGCCCTGCTAAGCGCGGGGCCCCGGGCGGTTGCCCGGCTCGACCGGCCCTGGATCCGCCCCTGCCCCGGGCCCACCAGAGGACATTATAGTCAGTGCTGGCCCTCTATGGATACAGAACATATGGATGCCCACTATTACTTCTACCATTGATTGTAGTGTGCTGTCACTCGCTAGTTGTTAGTTTGGGTGCTCAGAAAAGGCATCTCACCGCCATAACCATGTACAAAAGGAATTGCTGGCACTCACAGGGAATCAGGAAGAATTATGTATTTATTTGCATCTAAAAGGGAGGGAGGAGAGAGATGTGAGGCCAGGAGGGAGAGAGGAGAGAGATGTGAGGCCTGTAGGGAGAGAGGAGAGAGATGTGAGGCCTGGAGAGGAGAGAGATGTGAGGCCTGGAGTGAGAGAGAAGAGAGATGTGAGGCCTGGAGTGAGAGAGGAGAGCGATGTGAGGCCTCGAGGGAGAGAGATGTGAGGCCTGGAGTGAGAGAGATGTGAGGCCTGAAGGGAGAGAGGAGAGAGATGTGAGGCCTGGAGGGAGAGAGGAGAGAAATGTGAGGCCTGGAGGGAGGGAGGAGAGAGATGTGAGGCCTGGAGGTAGAGAGGAGAGAGATGTGAGGCTTGGAGAGAGATGTGAGTCCAGGAGGGAGAGAGGAGAGAGATGTGAGGCCTGAAGGGAGGGAGGAGAGAGATGTGAGGCCAGGAGGGAGAGAAGAGAGAGATGTGAGGCCAGGAGTGAGAGAGATGAGAGGCCTGGAGGGAGAGAGGAGAAAGATGTGAGGCCTGGAGGGAGAGAGGAGAGAGATCTAAGGCCTGGAGGGAGAGAGGAGAGAGATGTGAGGCCTGAAAGGAGAGAGAAGAGAAATGTGAGGCCTGGAGGGAGAGAGGAGAGAGATGTGAGGCCTGAAGGGAGGGAGGAGAGAGATGTGAGGCCAGGAGGGAGAGAAGAGAGAGATGTGAGGCCTGGAGGGAGAGAGGAGAGTGATGCAAAGCCTGGAGGGAGAGATGTGAGGCCTGGAGGGAGAGAGGAGAGATATGAGGCCTGGAGGAAGAGAGGAGAGAGATGTGAGGCCTGGAGGGAGAGAGGAGAGATATGAGGCCTGGAAGGAGAGAGGAGAGAGATGTGAGGCCTGGAGGGAGAGAGGAGAGAGATGTGAGGCCTGGAGGGAGAGAGGAGATGTGAGTCCAGGAGGGAGAGAGATGTGAGGCCTGGAGGGAGAGAGGAGAGAGATGTGAGGCCTGGAGGGAGAGAGAAGAGAAATGTGAGCCCTGGAGGGAGAGAGGAGAGAAATGTTAGGCCTGGAGGGAGAGAGGAGAGAGATGTGAGGCCTGAAGGGAGGGAGGAGAGAGATGTGAGGCCAGGAGAGAAAGAAGAGAGAGATGTGAAGCCTGAAGGGAGAGATGAGAGAGATGTGAGGCCTGGAGGGAGAGAGGAGAGTGATGCAAAGCCTGGAGGGAGAGATGTGAGGCCTGGAGGGAGAGAGGAGAGATATGAGGCCTGGAGGGAGAGAGGAGAGAGATGTGAGGCCTGAGGGAGAGAGATGTGAGGCCAGGATGGAGAGAGGAGAGAGATGTGAGACCAGGAGGGAGAGAGGAGAGAGATGTGAGGCCATGAGGGAGAGATGAGAGAAATGTGAGGCCTGGAGGGAGAGAGGAGAGTGATGCAAAGCCTGGAGGGAGATATGTGAGGCCTGGAGGGAAAGAGGAGAGATATGAGGCCTGGAGGGAGAGAGGAGAGAGATGTGAGGCCTGAGGGAGAGAGATGTGAGGCCAGGAGGGAGAGAGGAGAGAGATGTGAGGCCTGGAGGGAGAGAGGAGGGAGATGTGAGGCCAGGAGAGAGAGAGAAGAGAGATGTGAGACCTGGAGGGAGAGAGATGTGAGGCCAGGAGGGAGAGAGGAGAGAGATGTGAGGGCACGAGGGAGAGATGAGAGAGATGTGAGGCCTGGAGGGAGAGAGGAGAGTGATGCAAAGCCTGGAGGGAGAGATGTGAGGCCTGGAGGGAGAGAGGAGAGATATGAGGCCTGGAGGGAGAGAGGAGAGAGATGTGAGGCCTGAGGGAGAGAGATGTGAGGCCAGGAGGGAGAGAGGAGAGAGATGTTAGGCCAGGACGGAGAGAGGAGAGAGATGTGAGGCCACGAGGGAGAGATGAGAGAAATGTGAGGCCTGGAGGGAGAGAAGAGAGTGATGCAAAGCCTGAGGGAGAGAGATGTGAGGCCTGGAGGGAGAGAGGAGAGAGATGTGAGGCCTGGAGGAAGAGAGGAGGGAGATGTGAGGCCTGGAGAGGAGAGAGATGTGAGGCCTGGAGTGAGAGAGGAGAGAGATGTGAGGCCTGGAGTGAGAGAGGAGAAAGATGTGAGGCCTGGAGAGAAGAGAGATGTGAGGCCTGGAGTGAGAGAGGAGAGAGATGTGAGGCCTGGAGTGAGAGAGGAGAAAGATGTGAGGACTCGAGGGAGAGAGGAGAGAGATGTGAGGCCTGGAGAGGAGAGAGATGTGAGGCCTGGAGTGAGAGAGAAGAGAGATGTGAGGCCTGGAGTGAGAGAGGAGAGAGATGTGAGGCCTCGAGGGAGAGAGGAGAGAGATGTGAGGCCTGGAGTGAGAGAGATGTGAGGCCTGAAGGGAGAGAGGAGAGAGATGTGAGGCCTGGAGGGAGAGAGGAGAGAAATGTGAGGCCTGGAGGGAGAGAGATGTGAGGCCTGCAGGGAGAGAGGAGAGAGATGTGAGGCCTGGAGGGAGGGAGGAGAGAGATGTGAGGCCTGGAGGGAGAGAGGAGAGAGATGTGAGGCTTGGAGAGAGATGTGAGTCCAGGAGGGAGAGAGGAGAGAGATGTGAGGCCTGAAGGGAGGGAGGAGAGAGATGTGAGGCCAGGAGGGAGAGAAGAGAGAGATGTGAGGCCAGGAGTGAGAGAGATGAGAGGCCTGGAGGGAGAGAGGAGAAAGATGTGAGGCCTGGAGGGAGAGAGGAGAGAGATCTGAGGCCTGGAGGGAGAGAGGAGAGAGATGTGAGGCCTGAAAGGAGAGAGAAGAGAAATGTGAGGCCTGGAGGGAGAGAGGAGAGAGATGTGAGGCCTGAAGGGAGGGAGGAGAGAGATGTGAGGCCAGGAGGGAGAGAAGAGAGAGATGTGAGGCCTGGAGGGAGAGAGGAGAGTGATGCAAAGCCTGGAGGGAGAGATGTGAGGCCTGGAGGGAGAGAGGAGAGATATGAGGCCTGGAGGAAGAGAGGAGAGAGATGTGAGGCCTGGAGGGAGAGAGGAGAGATATGAGGCCTGGAAGGAGAGAGGAGAGAGATGTGAGGCCTGGAGGGAGAGAGGAGAGAGATGTGAGGCCTGGAGGGAGAGAGGAGATGTGAGTCCAGGAGGGAGAGAGATGTGAGGCCTGGAGGGAGAGAGGAGATGTGAGGCCTGGAGGGAGAGAGAAGAGAAATGTGAGCCCTGGAGGGAGAGAGGAGAGAAATGTTAGGCCTGGAGGGAGAGAGGAGAGAGATGTGAGGCCTGAAGGGAGGGAGGAGAGAGATGTGAGGCCAGGAGAGAAAGAAGAGAGAGATGTGAAGCCTGAAGGGAGACATGAGAGAGATGTGAGGCCTGGAGGGAGAGAGGAGAGTGATGCAAAGCCTGGAGGGAGAGATGTGAGGCCTGGAGGGAGAGAGGAGAGATATGAGGCCTGGAGGGAGAGAGGAGAGAGATGTGAGGCCTGAGGGAGAGAGATGTGAGGCCAGGATGGAGAGAGGAGAGAGATGTGAGGCCAGGAGGGAGAGAGGAGAGAGATGTGAGGCCAGGAGGGAGAGAGGAGAGAGATGTGAGGCCATGAGGGAGAGATGAGAGAAATGTGAGGCCTGGAGGGAGAGAGGAGAGTGATACAAAGCCTGGAGGGAGATATGTGAGGCCTGGAGGGAAAGAGGAGAGATATGAGGCCTGGAGGGAGAGAGGAGAGAGATGTGAGGCCTGAGGGAGAGAGATGTGAGGCCAGGAGGGAGAGAGGAGAGAGATGTGAGGCCTGGAGGGAGAGAGGAGGGAGATGTGAGGCCAGGAGAGAGAGAGAAGAGAGATGTGAGACCTGGAGGGAGAGAGATGTGAGGCCAGGAGGGAGAGAGGAGAGAGATGTGAGGGCACGAGGGAGAGATGAGAGAGATGTGAGGCCTGGAGGGAGAGAGGAGAGTGATGCAAAGCTTGGAGGGAGAGATGTGAGGCCTGGAGGGAGAGAGGAGAGATATGAGGCCTGGAGGGAGAGAGGAGAGAGATGTGAGGCCTGAGGGAGAGAGATGTGAGGCCAGGAGGGAGAGAGGAGAGAGATGTTAGGCCAGGACGGAGAGAGGAGAGAGATGTGAGGCCACGAGGGAGAGATGAGAGAAATGTGAGGCCTGGAGGGAGAGAAGAGAGTGATGCAAAGCCTGAGGGAGAGAGATGTGAGGCCTGGAGGGAGAGAGGAGAGAGATGTGAGGCCTGGAGGAAGAGAGGAGGGAGATGTGAGGCCTGGAGAGGAGAGAGATGTGAGGCCTGGAGTGAGAGAGGAGAGAGATGTGAGGCCTGGAGTGAGAGAGGAGAAAGATGTGAGGCCTGGAGAGAAGAGAGATGTGAGGCCTGGAGTGAGAGAGGAGAGAGATGTGAGGCCTGGAGTGAGAGAGGAGAAAGATGTGAGGACTCGAGGGAGAGAGGAGAGAGATGTGAGGCCTGGAGAGGAGAGAGATGTGAGGCCTGGAGTGAGAGAGAAGAGAGATGTGAGGCCTGGAGTGAGAGAGGAGAGAGATGTGAGGCCTCGAGGGAGAGAGGAGAGAGATGTGAGTCCTGGAGTGAGAGAGATGTGAGGCCTGAAGGGAGAGAGGAGAGAGATGTGAGGCCTGGAGGGAGAGAGGAGAGAAATGTGAGGCCTGGAGGGAGAGAGATGTGAGGCCTGCAGGGAGAGAGGAGAGAGATGTGAGGCCTGGAGGGAGGGAGGAGAGAGATGTGAGGCCTGGAGGGAGAGAGGAGAGAGATGTGAGGCTTGGAGAGAGATGTGAGTCCAGGAGGGAGAGAGGAGAGAGATGTGAGGCCTGAAGGGAGGGAGGAGAGAGATGTGAGGCCAGGAGGGAGAGAAGAGAGAGATGTGAGGCCAGGAGTGAGAGAGATGAGAGGCCTGGAGGGAGAGAGGAGAAAGATGTGAGGCCTGGAGGGAGAGAGGAGAGAGATCTGAGGCCTGGAGGGAGAGAGGAGAGAGATGTGAGGCCTGAAAGGAGAGAGAAGAGAAATGTGAGGCCTGGAGGGAGAGAGGAGAGAGATGTGAGGCCTGAAGGGAGGGAGGAGAGAGATGTGAGGCCAGGAGGGAGAGAAGAGAGAGATGTGAGGCCTGGAGGGAGAGAGGAGAGTGATGCAAAGCCTGGAGGGAGAGATGTGAGGCCTGGAGGGAGAGAGGAGAGATATGAGGCCTGGAGGAAGAGAGGAGAGAGATGTGAGGCCTGGAGGGAGAGAGGAGAGATATGAGGCCTGGAAGGAGAGAGGAGAGAGATGTGAGGCCTGGAGGGAGAGAGGAGAGAGATGTGAGGCCTGGAGGGAGAGAGGAGATGTGAGTCCAGGAGGGAGAGAGATGTGAGGCCTGGAGGGAGAGAGGAGAGAGATGTGAGGCCTGGAGGGAGAGAGAAGAGAAATGTGAGCCCTGGAGGGAGAGAGGAGAGAAATGTTAGGCCTGGAGGGAGAGAGGAGAGAGATGTGAGGCCTGAAGGGAGGGAGGAGAGAGATGTGAGGCCAGGAGAGAAAGAAGAGAGAGATGTGAAGCCTGAAGGGAGACATGAGAGAGATGTGAGGCCTGGAGGGAGAGAGGAGAGTGATGCAAAGCCTGGAGGGAGAGATGTGAGGCCTGGAGGGAGAGAGGAGAGATATGAGGCCTGGAGGGAGAGAGGAGAGAGATGTGAGGCCTGAGGGAGAGAGATGTGAGGCCAGGATGGAGAGAGGAGAGAGATGTGAGGCCAGGAGGGAGAGAGGAGAGAGATGTGAGGCCATGAGGGAGAGATGAGAGAAATGTGAGGCCTGGAGGGAGAGAGGAGAGTGATGCAAAGCCTGGAGGGAGATATGTGAGGCCTGGAGGGAAAGAGGAGAGATATGAAGCCTGGAGGGAGAGAGGAGAGAGATGTGAGGCCTGAGGGAGAGAGATGTGAGGCCAGGAGGGAGAGAGGAGAGAGATGTGAGGCCTGGAGGGAGAGAGGAGGGAGATGTGAGGCCAGGAGAGAGAGAGAAGAGAGATGTGAGACCTGGAGGGAGAGAGATGTGAGGCCAGGAGGGAGAGAGGAGAGAGATGTGAGGGCACGAGGGAGAGATGAGAGAGATGTGAGGCCTGGAGGGAGAGAGGGAGAGTGATGCAAAGCCTGGAGGGAGAGATGTGAGGCCTGGAGGGAGAGAGGAGAGATATGAGGCCTGGAGGGAGAGAGGAGAGAGATGTGAGGCCTGAGGGAGAGAGATGTGAGGCCAGGAGGGAGAGAGGAGAGAGATGTTAGGCCAGGACGGACAGAGGAGAGAGATGTGAGGCCACGAGGGAGAGATGAGAGAAATGTGAGGCCTGGAGGGAGAGAAGAGAGTGATGCAAAGCCTGGAGGGAGAGAGATGTGAGGCCTGGAGGGAGAGAGGAGAGAGATGTGAGGCCTGGAGGGAGAGAGGAGGGAGATGTGAGGCCAGGAGATAGAGAGAAGAGAGATGTGAGACCTGGAGGGAGAGAGATGTGAGGCCAAGAGGGAAAGAGGAGAGAGATGTGAGGCCAGGAGGGAGAGAGGAGAGATGTGAGGCCTAGGGGGAGAGAGGAGAGAGATGTGAGGCCTGGATGGAGAGAGGAGAAAGATGTGAGGCCTGGAGGGAAAGGGGAGAGAGATGTGAGGCCTGGAGGGAAAGGGGAGAGAGATGTGAGGCCTGGAGGGAGAGAGGAGTGAGGCCAGAAGGGAGAGAGCAGAGAGATGTGAGGCCTGGAGGGAGAGAGGAGAGAGATGTGAGGCCTGAAGGGAGAGAGGAGAGAGATGTGAGGCCTGGAGGGAGAGAGGAGAGAGATGTGAGGCCTGGAGGGAAAGAGGAGAGAGACTAGAGGCCAGAAGGGAGAGAGGAGAGAGATGTGAGGCCAGAAGGGAGAGAGGAGAGAGATGTGAGGCCTGGAGGGAGAGAGGAGAGAGATATGAGGCCTGGCAGGAGAGAGGAGAGAGATGTTAGACCTGGAGGGAGTGAGGAGAGAGATGTGAGGCCTGGAGGGAGAGAGAAGAGAGATGTGAAGCCTAGAGGGAGAGAGGAGAGAGCTGTGAGGCCTGGAGGGAGAGAGGAGAGAGATGTGAGATCTGAAGGGAGAGAGGAGAGAGACGTTAGGCCAGGAGGGAGAGAGGAGAGAGACGTAAGGCCTGGAGGGAGAGAGGAGAGAGATGTGAGGCCTGGAGGGGGAGAGGAGAGAAATGTGATACCTGGAGGGAGAGAGGAGAGAGATGTGAGGCCTGGAGAGAGAGAGGAGAAAGATATTAGGAATGGAGGGAGAGAGGTGAGAGATGTGAGGCCTGGAGGGAGAGAGGAGAGATGTGAGTCCTGGAGGTAGAGAGGAGAGAGCTGTGAGGCCTGGAGGGAGAGAGCATAGAGATGTGAGGCCTGGAGGGAGAGAGGAGAGAGATTAGAGGCTAGGAGGGAGAGAGGGGAGAGATGTGAGGCCTGGAGGGGGAGAGTAGAGAGATGTGAGGCCTGGAGGGGGAGAGGAGAGAGATGTGAGGCCTGGAGGGAGAGAGGAGAGAGATGTGAGGCCTGGAGGGAGAGAGGAGACAGATGTGAGGCCTGTAGGGAGAGAGATGTGAGGCCTGGAGGGAGAGAGGAGAGAGATGTGAGACCTGGAGGGAGAGAGGAGAGATATGTGAGGCCAGGAGGGAGAGAGGAGAGAGATGTGAGGCCAGGAGGGAGAGAGGAGAGAGATGTTAGGCCTGGAGGGAGAGAGGTGAGAGATGTGAGGCCTGGAGGGAGAGAGGAGAGATGTGAGTCCTGGGGGTAGAGAGGAGAGAGCTGTGAGGCCTGGAGGGAGAGAGGATAGAGATGTGAGGCCTGGAGGAAGAGAGGAGAGAGATTAGAGGCTAGGAGGGAGAGAGGGGAGAGATGTGAGGCCTGGAGGGGGAGAGTAGAGAGATGTGAGGCCTGGAGGGAGAGAGGAGAGAGATGTGAGGCCTGGAGGGAGAGAGATGTGAGGCCTGGAGGGGGAGAGGAGAGAGATGTGAGGCCTGGAGGGAGAGAGGAGAGAGATGTGAGGCCTGGAGGGAGAGAGGAGACAGATGTGAGGCCTGGAGGGAGAGAGATGTGAGGCCTGGAGGGAGAGAGGAGAGAGATGTGAGGCCAGGAGGGAGATGTGAGACCTGGAGGGAGAGAGGAGAGAGATGTGAGGCCAGGAGGGAGATGTGAGGCCTGGAGGGAGAGAGATGTGAGGCCTGGAGGGAGAGAGGAGAGAGATGTGAGACCTGGAGGGAGAGAGGAGAGAGATGTGAGGCCAGGAGGGAGAGAGGAGAGAGATGTGAGGCTTGGAGAGAGATGTGAGTCCAGGAAGGAGAGAGGAGAGAGATGTGAGTCCAGGAGGGATAGAGGAGAGCGATATGAGGCCTGGAGGGAGAGAGATGTGAGGCCTGGAGGGATAGAAGAGGGAGGACAGAGGTGCAGAGAGGTGAGTGGTAAGAGAGGCAGAGGTAGGAGATGTGACGGGTAGAAGAGAGAAAGCTGGAGGGGTAGGATAGATAGGTAGGGCGTGACAGAGAGATGAGAGGTGCAGAGATGAAGGGGTAGAGTAAAGAGGAAAGAAGCATAAATAACAGAGAGACATAGACAAGAGGCATGAGGATCCCAGAGACATAGAGAGGCAAGAAGGGTTAGAAATAGGAGGTAGTGAATAGAGAAGGGAGGCAGAAGGCAAAAGATTCAAAGAAGGAAAGAGGAAAATGGTGCAAATCGGTAGAGCAGAAAGGGGCGAAGTTCGGCAGGGTAGCTCAAAGAGGCACAAGATGAGGAATAGGTGGAGGAGGAGAAGCAAGTGCAGAGGGGTAAAGTAGTGAAAATAGAGGCGTGAGGTAAAGAGGGGTAGAGGAGGGAGGCTCAGGGGTGGAGAGGCATGAGGTGCGGAGACGTAGAGAAGAGAGGCGAGAGGCACAGAGGAGTAGAAGAGGTAGGGGTAGATAAGGGAGACCTACCTAATACTATAATACCTATAGGTATCTTTGTAAACAGATATAGATATATATTTATATTTGTACAAGCATCGATAGATAGATAGATACAGTTGTAAACCCAATTAATGTAAGCTGTGTACTGCATGTACATATATCTGTAGTTACATACTTGTCACTTAAGCATTATATACTATATACTGTAAGTATAAGTTGTGTATTGTGTATATTTAAACATATAGTTAATTATATAGAATACATATATCTGTAATCCATTATAGTACATTATTATCATTAGTATCCTATAGTAGATTACTAGGAGGAGAGTAGTGGTAGGGGGTTAGTGTAGGAGGAGAGAAGCGTTCAGCGGAGGAGGGAAGGCAAAGGAGAAGAGGGGAGGTAAACGAAGAGCTGAGGTAGTAGGATGTGTAATATATCCTCTATCCTATGGATAGAAGATAAATACTGTAGTATATCCCATTTAATATGATAATACTTATAGGAATCTATATAAACAATATAGGTAAAGGTGTGTGTGCTAATTATATATGACGTGTCTATATCTATTTTACTTATTTATATTTACAATTTGTGCAGATGTCTGTATTTTATATATGTTTTGTCCAGTGTGTGTGTGTATATATATATATATATATATATATATATATATATATATAAATGTATATGTACACTTATTAGGAGGTATACATATACAGTTCGGGTACATTACATAAGTGGATACTACTTACTGACTATTACAAAGGTCGCATTACATGATGGGTGAATGAGCTCAGTACAGATTTTTTCACAATACCTTGTAGTGTTTTCTGTCATTTTGTCATTTGTCCATATACAGTATGTGTAAGGTGTGTATTGCATGTATATATTTCTCTGATTATATACTGTATATATACCTGTTTTAAGTTGTACCACTTATGTAATGTATCTCTGTATACAGTAAGTGTAAGGTGTATATTTCAACAAATTGAATAGACAGATGTTATATTACATTACTATTACTAGTCTCCTATCATATATTACTATGTTTTAGCCATAGAGATGTTAGAGCAGAAATTCTGCATGACATGTTTGATCCCATCAATCACTTAGTAGCCTTATTACGATGGGTCCCTATACTAACACTTTACATATAGGGCAGGAGATCACCTTCTTATAGACTCACTGTTACAGGGCAGTTTATAAAAACTTGATCTCTGGGGTGTATAGAGGGTGGGGGTCAGTATTTATTCTAGAAGTAAAGTCTTAGTGTAGGGACCCATCTGAATGAGGTCGCCGTGACGTGGCAGATGGGCTCGCACAATTTACTAAATTGTGCGCCAAGAACCTCACGTTTATAACTGTAGTCAGTGATACATGAAAGTGTAGTCTAAGAATTATATCATTACAAGCTCCGCACCAGAAGTATCAGCTCACTTGTCAGAAATGGGTCTAGTCTGTGTATCTAGAACTGGGTCTAGTCTGTGTATCTAGAACTGGGTCTAGTCTGTATCTAGAACTGGGTCTAGTCTGTGTATATAGAACTGGGTCTAGTCTGTGTATACAGAACTGTGTCTAGTCTGTGTATACAGAACTGTGTCTAGTCTGTGTATCTAGAACTGGGTCTAATCTGCGTATATAGAACTGGGTCTAGTCTGCGTATATAGAACTGGGTCTAGTCTGCGTATATAGAACTGGGTCTAGTCTGCGTATCTAGAACTGGGTCTAGTCTGCGTATCTAGAACTGGGTCTAGTCTGCGTATCTAGAACTGGGTCTAGTCTGCGTATCTAGAACTGGGTCTAGTCTGCATATCTAGAACTGGGTCTAGTCTGCGTATCTAGAACTGGGTCTAGTCTGCGTATCTAGAACTGGGTCTAGTCTGCGTATCTAGAACTGGGTCTAGTCTGCGTATCTAGAATTGGGTCTAGTCTGCGTATATAGTACTGGGTCTAGTCTGTGTATATAGAACTGGGTCTAGTCTGTGTATATAGAACTGGGTCTAGTCTGTGTATATAGAACTATGTCTAGTCTGTGTATATAGAACTATGTCTAGTCTGTGTATATAGAACTGGGTCTAGTCTGAGCTTCTACAACTAGGCTCTGGTTCCTCTACAAACTTTCCTGGTGTCATCAGTCCTCATCTAATCTACCTGCTATTTTACTTTCCATTCATTAAAGTGTAACATTTTCTTTATTTTTATTGCACATCATATAGGAAATGTTTCTGTAGCTGTTTTCTAGTATACTTCAGGACTGACTTCTTATTAGTAAAAAAACAAACCAGGGTGACAGCACCTATCAGATGATTTATGGTATTGGTCTTTTTGGATCTGCTGAAAGGTCCTCTGTCATTTTAACACATTGCTAGTTTTTGTTAAAGAAATAATGAAACAATGTATTTTGTCTTGTTGTCTTGTTGACCTTTGGTTGTATTACATCATTGTAACCAGATGTTTGTATATCATTTGCTTGTATATAATATGCTGTAGTGGTCACATCCAGTACATGCCTATGAGGAGGGCTGGCTCCAGATTTGTGTGGGCTTTTGGGCAACAGATCCTCAGTGGGCCGCTTTTGGAACAACTCTTATGCACTGTAGCAAAAAGACAACCGAAATTGGGTGGTTTTTGCTCAGGCAGATGTACTGGAGTGGGCTGTAATATAGTCCATTCCATACAAGCGGATAGAACCTGTTCAGACATCAGAAAGTATCGCAGAATGCCTCTTTATTTGCTGCCACCGGCTCATAGTGGTGGAATATACACACATATATATATATATATATATATATATATATATATATATATATATATATATATATATATATATACACACTAACATCCTATTAATATTATAAATGTGAAAGTTTGTGAGTTTGGATGTTTGTGGGTTTGTGTGTTCGGATGTTTGTTAGTCAATCACGCAAAACCCGCTTGACCGATTTGGCTGAAATTTTCCACAAACATAGTTAGTACACCCCATTGCGCAATAGGCTACTTTTCGTCACAATAGCGCACATACGTTTTTCCCAGGACCCCCACAAACCCCAAACTCACATCACTATCTCTGCAATCTCACACACTTTGGACCCCGATTTGGCTGAAATTTTCCACAAACATAGTCCCTACACTCGATTGCGCAATAGGCTACTTTTTGTCACAATAGCTCACATACGTTTTTCCCAGGACCCTTTGGATGTTCTGATGTTTGGCGGTCAATCACGCAAAAACCGCTCCACCGATTTGGCTGAAATTTTCCACAAACATAGTCCCTACACTCGATTGCGCAATAGGCTACTTTTTGTCACAATAGCGCACATACGTTTTTCCCAGGACCCTTTGGATGTTCGGATGTTTGGCGGTCAATCACGCAAAAACCGCTCCACCGATTTGGCTGAAATTTTCCACAAACATAGTCCCTACACTCGATTGCGCAATAGGCTACTTTTCGTCACAATAGCGCACATACGTTTTTCCCAGGACCCTTTGGATGTTCAGATCTTTGGCGGTCAATCACGCAAAAACCGCTCCACCGATTTGGCTGAAATTTTCCACAAACATAGTCTCTACACTCGATTGCGCAATAGGCTACTTTTCGTCACAATAGCGCACATACGTTTTTCCCAGGACCCCCACAAAACCCAAACTCACATCACTATCTCTGCAATCTCACACACTTTGGACCATAGCAAGCCACAAAATTCATATTACCCCCTACAGCAGAGGTCAGCAACCCCTGGCACACATGCCAAGAGTGGCACTCCTGCCATATTTCACTGGCATGCCAGCAGCACAGGACCTGCAAGAGTTAAATAAAGTCTCTGCTAGAGCTGAGGCATAAGGACACTCCCCTTTGCGAGATGTGCAGGAAACCCAGGGGGTGGAGCTTAATCGCTCAGGTCTCTGCCTGCTATAGTGATAGCTCCTGCCGAAGCTGCTAGCAAACTGAAAGTAAGAAACACACAGCTCCCTTCCTGTAGTTCCTATTCTCATTAATGTCAGGCATTTGGGGTTATTAGTTTAGTCTTAGTAACTCCATGTGCCTCACATTAATAGGAATAAACCCCATCATGTCCCTCATATTAACCCCTGTGTGCCCCATATAAAGGTTACTAATATGTGAGACATATGGAGGCACTAATAAAAGACCTCAGTAATGAAGATACTTAATTATTACCTCCAAGTCTCTCACATATCAGTAACTAGAGATGAGCGAGTACTGTTGGGATCAGCCGATCTGAACAGCACGCTCCATAGAAATGAATGGATGCACCTGGTACTTCCGCTTGGACGTAGCCAGCGCGCTTAACCCCCCGCGTGCCGGCTACGTCCATTAATTTCTATGCGAGCGTGCTGTTCGGATCGGCTGATCCCAACAGTACTCGCTCATCTCTATCAGTAACTCTTACACTGGGGTTAATGTGAGGGACATGATGGGGTTAATTGCTATTAATAAGAGGCGCATGGAGTTACTAAACTGTCATGCACAGGGCCAGACTTTATGTTGCTTACTCAAGAGTATCCTGTGCCCAAAACTTACATGTACTGGCGGAAAATAACAAATCATACAATGTCGTATATCGAAGTATATTAACCTGAAATACCTCTGTCCCAAAGACACTATGTACAGTTTATACCAACACCGTATAGCAGCTGAAATACAAATTACATTCAACACAAAAGTCTCATGTGCTCTCAGAATTACAGCAACAACAAGATACACAGTTACATTTTATATCCCATCCCTTATACACAGTACGAAAACCTTACCCACGCCTATATATACCCACTTCTACAATCACCGCAGACGAAGTCGCGGGTACCAGCTAGTATAAATATATCTATGCAAGGGCATAACTAGCAAAAACTGGGTCCCATAGCAAACCTTGATCTTTCCTGTCCCCCACACGGTGTAACACCCCATTTACACACCTGTAAACTCAGTATAATGTCCCATCGCAATCCCTCCACACAGTATAATATCTCAAAACACCCCTTCACATATCCTGAAGCCACACCCCTTCACATATCCTGAAGCCACACCCCTTCACATATCCTGAAGCCACACCCCCAAAACAACACCTGTACAAACCTGACCTGTATTTTTGGATTGATACGGTGACATCCCTAACCCCAGTATGTAATAGTATGGTGGATAGTAATAACTAAATAGTTCTACCAAGTACAATGATGAGAGGGAATTAAAGACTGGACGCCATTTGATGGAAGTGTATATCATTACATGTGTTTGTGGACAAAAATATAATTTTAAAAAACACTATGGAGTTTTTGGCATCTTCAGAATGCATGTACATATACAGGTGAGCTTGCTTTGGTTACAATCCAAAGTGAAAGGAGTTCAAGACCACACTGATGTACAGTATCTTCTAGTGAACAGTATTTCATAAATGCAATTAACAACAACAACAAAAAAAAAAAATATCCAAAGACATCTATGGCCTTTACAGGGGTTTTCCAGGTTGGAAGCCATATTTTATATATGACCTATTCTCAGACCCCGCAGCGATCAGTTGTTCCAGACAGTCTTCAAGTTGCAGGCACAGCTACTCCTCAGTATACAGTAGGTTCCAGCACCAACACCATTGAAAACAATGGGAGGAACAACCAGTGACAGAACTGGGGTTGTGGCTCCTCTTCTCCCCAGTCCTTGGATCTCTCCAGACACTCTGTCCATATGCAATGAATTGGTAGTATACCATGGTAAAAAGAAGAAAACATGGATGAACATGAATTTTTAGTCGTGTCCTTTGTGGGTAGGTGAAGTATCCTGGTAAAGCAATTCAACAGCGAGAGGTGACAGTGCTCACTTAAGCCACAGGGGGTCCTACTCAAGAAAGATCCAAATAGAACGTACATCTTCAACTCTCAGAAAGAACGCTATGATGGGTTATACACCAAAGATATGCAAATAATAAGCATTATATGGACGGCCACAATGGGTTCCCAATACAGCAGGCGTGACTAGCGATTAGTCCAGTGATGTCATACAGTATATACAGAATAAAATAGATAAAGGAGTAAATAAGTAAATATATTGCCGCACAAACAATTCATCATAAAAGAGTTAGATCATTACAAAAAGTCTGAGAGAGCCCAATAAATCATTTCATAGTCCATTGCAAGATATACACCAAGACCAGATCAATAACAAAATCAGTAAAAATACATAAAGTCTGCTCAAAAGCGCAAAAATCATTGTCTAAGAGTTAAAGGGGCTCTATGATTGGGAAAAGTTATTCTAAGATAAGCACATCCTTGCATAAGCTTTAGAATGAAAGATTATGAATGATAATCTGTTTTCCCTTAGCCCAAACAGCAGCACAACTGGGGTGTTCCTGCCCCTATGAGCTGTTAGGACAGGGGGAATTTTTAATTACCTAACAGCTTTGACCTCTATAAGAGTCCGGAAGACCAACTCTCCCTTGTGTTAGTAGCAAGTATAAAGTACAGCGTCTATTTCATAGAAATAATATAAAATAGTACAACATAGTACAAAATACAGCATAGGGAGGGAGCCTTGTGCTGCTGTTTGGGCTAAGGGAAAACAAATTATCATTCATAATCTTTCATTCCCCCTACGCCCAACAGCAGCACAATTGGGGATTTAGCAAGTATAGCTTTTACCCTAGGGTGGGTGATCCTGGCAGACTGATGCCAACACAGAGTTTCCAAACGCTGTAGAATCCGTCGTTCGCCAATCCAGTCTAAAATGCTTGGCAAATGTTAGATGCGAACTCCAAGAAGCCGCGGCACATATCTGCTCCAAGGAAAGGGACCGCCTTTCGGCCCAAGATGTTGCCACTGCTCGGGTGGCATGGGCACGGACAAAGTCTGGTACCGGAAGATCTTGAGCACGTAGGGAGCAGATAATGGCTTCCTTGATCCATCTCGGTGAGATGGTGAAAGATGTCTTGGTTTAGAGACCATTCTCCTGAGGCTGTCGAACCTCTGCTGAGCTGATCCGCCAGGATGTTCAGACAACCTCGGATGTGTACCGCTGACAACTGGAGAAGATTCTGTTCTGCACAGGCGAAGATCAAGTTGGTAACCTGCAGAAGAAAGGGGGACCTGGTTCCCCCCTGCTTGTTGATGTAACGGACTTCCGTCAGGTTGTCCGTCCGTATCTTGACTGCTTTCCCCCACAGAACAGGCGCAAACGTCAGAAGTGCTCGGTGAACTGTCGTAAGCTTGTGCCAATTGGATGAGCGCATTCTCTCCAGATGGTTCCATGTACCTTGCGCCGGGGTCTCCCCCAGATGAGCTCCCCATCCTGTGAGGGAGGCATCTGTTGTCAACAGGGTCCAGGTGAACCTGACCGAGGACTGCCCATCGCGGAGATGGGACCACCAGGCTAGTGAGCATCTGGTGCTGATGGTTAACTTGATAGGCTTCTGTAGTCCCGAAGGACTGTGATTCCAGACTCTCAAGATCTCGCTCTGCAGTGGGTGCATGTGCCACAGGGCCCAGGGGACTGCTTCTATGGAGGTGGAGATCAAGCCTAGGACCTTCATGGCCATCCTAATCGTAACCTTCCTGGTGACAGAGAGATGATGAACCGCTCGAGCAATATTTTCCTTGCGAGAAGAAGGCAGAGAGATCCTCATGTTGAGAGTCTAAAATGAAACCCAGGAGCTGGATTCGTGTTGATGGAATTACGACGGACTTTTGCCAGTTTATTAGTCAGCCCAGCTGGCTTAGCAAAGCTACTACGGTCTGTACCTGCGTGGTGAGGACCTCCTTTGACTGAGCCTTGAGAAGCCAGTCGTCCAGATATGGGACTATGAAGATCCCTTGGAGGCGCAGGGTGGAGTGACCGGAGCTATCACCTTTGTGAAGGTGTGGGGGGGCTGATGATATGCCGAATGGGAGGGCGGTGAACTGAAGGTGCAGTAATCTTCCGTCCATGTATATTGCAACTCTTAGAACTTTCTTGTGTGCGGGAAAGATAGGTACATGGAGATATTAGATTCAGGGTGACGAAGTGATCTCCAGGCTGCAGAAAGGCTAGCACAGACTTGATGGTTTCCATACAGAAACGTACCTTGTGGATGAACTGATTCATGTACCTGAGATTGATAATCATTCGCCATCCGCCTGAAGTCTTGGGTACCAGGAAAACCGGAGAGTAGACACCTTGGCCTTGTTCCGCCTGAGGAACAGGTTCCAGAGCTGCTTTGTCCACGTATTCTTGGACGGATCTCTCCAGATGAAGTTGTTTGGGGCCCTGAAAAGGGCAAGTTGTTATAAACCTGTCTACAGGATGAGATGTGAAGACTATCCTGTAGCCTTCCTGCACCGTTTGAATGACCCAGGGATCCCGGGTGTGCAGACGCCAGGCAGCCAGATGATAGGAAAGACAGCCGCCTACTTCGGAGGGCATTGGGGGGAGGGAGGTAACACCGTCAGAGGGTCTTTCTTCGTTCACGGGAGGTTCCGCGTCCTCTACCTCTGGAGCCTCTCTGGGAAGATCCACGACCTCGAAAGAATCTTCGCCTCTCAGCAGGTTGGGGAAGATTCTTCCCCTTAGAATCAGTGAGGCCCTCCATTATTCTGTCCAGCTCTCTGCCAAAGAGCCTACCTGGTTCAAAGGGGAGCGAGCAGAGGCTGAACTTCAAAGAGTTGTCTACTCGCCGAGGCTTTAGCCATGCCCATAGGGGATGTCTGGCCGGAGTGGAGAACGCCATAGCTCTGGCAGCCAGTCTTGCCTGGAAACGTGTGAGATGGTCAACCAGCAGGTTGGTGTCTTTCACTGCCGACGAAGGTAAGAATCCAGGGGGGGGGGAGAGGGAGCCCCGACCCCTGTAAGAGGCCAGAACACCTCTCCCCCAACCACATGTCCCACAGGACAGAAAAAAACACAAGTGGGAGTTGGTCTTCCGGCGTCTTATAGAGGTCAAAGCTGTTAGGTAATTAAAAATTCCACCTGTCCTAACAGCTCATAGGGGCAGGAATACCCCAGTTGTGCTGCTGTTGGGCGTAGGGGGAAAGGCTATTCCACACCTACCGTTAGTATGTAAATTGCCTCAGTAGATTTGGAATAAGTCCGTTTTTATTCATATGTTAATGAGCTTAGACCATGCAGCGGAAGTGTCTGTGTGCACTGTCTGCTCTATGTGTATGTATAGCAGAGAAGACTCATCAGCACAGCAGCCTCTGCTATACATACTGTATATACATATAGAGCAGACAGTGCACACAGACACTTACTGTGCACGGTCTAAGCTCATTAACATTTGACTTATTCAAAATCTACTGAGGCAATTTACATACAAAAGGTAGGTGTGAAATA
This sequence comes from Leptodactylus fuscus, assembly GCF_031893055.1. Lineage (NCBI taxonomy): Eukaryota > Metazoa > Chordata > Amphibia > Anura > Leptodactylidae > Leptodactylus > Leptodactylus fuscus. The sequence continues at coordinate 80,057,609 of NC_134274.1, read as the reverse complement.
GCCTATCCAAAAATGACTTTTCCCAACGATAGAGCCCCTTTAAGAGGATTAAATTTAGACTGAGATACCAGTAAGTCTCCACTAGATGTCAGTATTGCTGCAAGTCCAAAGATAAGACTAGATCACTTTAATATTTCCTATACTGGGAATAAGGAATATGGGACAAACAAGTAAGGCTGTGTTACAAAGGCCATTCTACTCCGACCTTCCATTCTTTTCTTCTCTCCACTCTTTCTGATAAAATCTGTTTCTTCTGTTATGCTAATTACGATCACAGAGCAGCGGGGGTGCTCTCCCTGTGCTCTGAGCACCCCTACATTATAATCTTCCACCGCCCCTTAGCTCATCGTGTTCACTCCCCTCTTCCTCTTCTCCGTCTCTTCTGCCTTTCGCAGATATCGAACGCAGCGCTGTAACAGACCACCATAAAATGTAGAAGAAAAGAATGGAAGGTCGGAATAGAATGGTCCTTGTACAAGGTATTCCTACATGCCATTGATTAAAAAGGTGTTTTTCTAATGATAAATCACATCTAGAGTATCATCCAAATGATAGAAGGGTCCAAATAAAGAATGCGGACAACATAAAATGGTATAGTCCTTTCCAGAGTATATAAAGGGAGTCTATCATTGCTATGTTACATCTGTAAATAAGCCCGTCATTATAGAAAAGTACAGTCCTATGAAAAAGTTTGGGCACCCCTATTAATCTTAATCATTTTTAGTTCTAAATATTTTGGTGTTTGCAACAGCCATTTCAGTTTGATATATCTAATAACTGATGGACACAGTAATATTTCAGGATTGAAATGAGGTTTATTGTACTAACAGAAAATGCGCAATATGCATTAAACCAAAATTTGACCGGTGCAAAAATATGGGCACCTCAACAGAAAAGTGACATTAATATTTAGTACATCCTCCTCTTGCAGAGATAACAGCCTCTAGTTGCTTCCTGTAGCTTTTAATCAGTTCCTGGATCCTGGATGAAGGTATTTTGGACCATTTCTTTCTACAAAACAATTCAAGTTCAGTTAAGTTTGATGGTCGCCGAACATGGACAGCCCGCTCTCAAATGATCTGAAAACAAAGATTGTTCAACATAGTTGTTCAGGGGAAGGATACAAAACGTTGTCTCAGAGATTTAACCTGTCAGTTTCCACTGTGAGGAACATAGTAAGGAAATGGAAGACCACAGGGACAGTTCTTGTTAAGCCCAGAAGTGGCAGGCCAAGAAAAATATCAGAAAGGCAGAGAAGAAGAATGGTGAGAACAGTCAAGGACAATCCACAGACCACCTCCAAAGAGCTGCAGCATCATCTTGCTGCAGATGGTGTCACTGTGCATCGGTCAACTATACAGCGCACTTTGCACAAGGAGAAGCTGTATGGGAGAGTGATGAGAAAGAAGCCGTTTCTGCACGTACGCCACAAATAGAGTTGCCTGAGGTATGAAAAAGCACATTTGGACAAGGCAGTTTCATTTTGGAAACAAAAATTTAGTTGTTTGGTTATAAAAAAAAGGCGTTATGCATGGCGTCCAAAAAGAAACAGCATTCCAAGAAAAACACATGCTACCCACTGTAAAGTTTGGTGGAGGTTCCATCATGCTTTGGGGCTGTGTGGCCAATGCCGGCATCGGGAATCTTGTTAAAGTTGAGGGTCGCATGGATTCCACTCAGTATCAGCAGATTCTTGAGAATAATGTTCAAGAATCAGTGACGAAGTTGAAGTTACGCCGGGGATGGATATTTCAGCAAGACAATGATCCAAAACACCGCTCCAAATCCTCAGGCATTCATGCAGAGAAACAATGACAATGTTCTGGAATGGCCATCCCAGTCCCCAGACCTGAATATCATTGAACATCTGTGGGATGATTTGAGAGTGGGCTGTCCATGCTCGGCGACCATCTAACTTAACTGAACTTGAATTGTTTGTCCAAAATACCTTTATCCAGGATCCAGGAACTGATTAAAAGCTACAGGAAGCGACTAGAGGTTGTTATCTTTGCAAAAGGAGGATCTACTAAATATTAATGTCACTTTTCTGTTGAGGTGCCCATACTTTTGCACCGGTCAAATTTTGGTTTAATGCATATTGCACATTTTCTGTTAGTACAATAAACCTCATTTCAATCCTGAAATATTACTGTGTCCATCAGTTATTAGATATATCAAACTGAAATGGCTGTTGCAAATACCAAAATATTTAGAACTAAAAATGATTAAGATTAATAGGGGTGCCCAAACTTTTTCATAGGACTGTATCTGTAGCTCACCATACAAAGGATCTTCTAAGCAGCATGAACCTCAGGGCGCCGCACAAAGCTTCTGCGGACTTGGAGTAATATAGCAATCCTTCAATTTAGAATAAAAATCGCCATCTCTCTGAAGTTAGCAGAAAATGTCACTTTTAATCCATAAGAATAAAAATATACAAACAAGAGAAGAAAAAAAGGAAAGTATAAAAAAAAAATAACGGGTTTTTTCCGCTTCCCATTGATTTCAATAGGTTTTTCAAGGCAAAATCTGCATGAAGATTGCTCATGTCACTTTTTTTTTCCTCTAGCTGAAAAAAATCAGATAGAGGAGAAAACTGCTACTGACTACCATGGAAATGAATGGGAGACGGTTTTTGTGGTGGATACCGCCTCATAATCAACCTGCAAAACCCCATGTGAACCCTTTCCAGGCTCATGTTTTTATGTATAACTAGCTTTTACCCGCGACTTCGTCTGCGGTGATTTGAGAATTGGGCGGACACAGACGTGTGAAACTGTAAAAGTGCTTTAAAAAGTTTGGTGGGCTAGCAAATGTGATGTGTTATATTGTGTATGTCGTGATACAGACAATGTGATGTGTTGTATTGTGTATGTTGTGATACAGACAATGTGATGTGTTGTATTGTGTCAGACAATGTGATGTGTTGTTTTGTGTATGTCGTGATACAGACAATGTGATGTGTTATATTGTGTCAGACAATGTGATGTGTTGTATTGTGTATGTCGTGATACAATGTGATGTGTTGTATTGTGTATGTTGTGATACAGACAATGTGATGTGTTGTATTGTGTCAGACAATGTGATGTGTTGTATTGTGTCAGACAATGTGATGTGTTGTATTGTGTATGTCGTGATACAGACAATGTGATGTGTTGTATTGTGTCAGACAATGTGATGTGTTGTATTGTGTATGTCGTGACACAGACAATGTGATGTGTTATATAGTGGAAAGCTATATGTAAATGTGAGTGAGTAGAGTGAGGGCTACTCCTGAGGTGACAGTAAGGAGTGTGCAGGCAGGTTGAGGTAGGAAATGCCAGGCAGTGTGTGTGAGTCTATAGCTGGGGCTAGGTGTCCTGCTTTTGTGAGTCTCCTGCTAGGAAGCCATGTTGTTTAGTGGCACCAAAAGTAGCCTGCGACTCCATCCTGAGGGAAAACTATGTTTGTGGAAAATTGCACGCAAATCCGTCCAGGCGTTTTAGCGTGATTGAGGAACAAACATCCAAACTCACAAACATCCAAACACACAAACTTTCACACTTATATCCTACTATTATACTGTATGTAATAATAAGAACATAAAAGAAAGAACAACTTTATTAAACAATGGCTCAGTAAAGTGGTGTTGACATTACCGCCGCTGTCCACTGTTTCCATTGTAAACCCTGGGGACACTGGACAGGGGACGGCTTGCCGGTGGTCAGAGCTTTATAACCCCTTCATTTGTACGTGCAGGACTTTCTGTCTGTGCAACAAAAAAAAAAAACGTTTCCAGGCGGAGAGGCCACATATGGACACCGGTGGTCACCTTTAAAAATCCATTCAAAACAGTGGGTTTTAAAGCTGACCCCCAGCAAGCCGTCCCCTGTCCAGTTTCTCCGGGGTTTACTATCGAAACCCTGGTGCAGACTGCGGCCGTAGTGTGAATCCAGCCTAAGATAATATATCTGCCCATGTTATGTAATCCTATTAATATTATAAATGTGAAAGTTTGTGAGTTTGTGTGTTTGGATGTTTGCATGTTCGGATGTTTGTTCTTCAATCACGGAAAAACCGCTCCACCGATTTGGCTCAAATTTTCCAAAAACATAGTTAATACACCCGATTGCATAATAGGCTACTTTTCGTCACAATAACGCACATACGTTTTTCCCAGGACCCACGCAAAAAGCCAACTCACATCACTATCTCTGCAATCTCACACACTTTGGACCATAGGAAGCCCTAAAACTTCACATTCCCCTCTGCAGCCTAGCCCCTAACCCCACACAATCACATATACATATACTTTACCACTTTGCCCCTCACCTTAACGATACTCCAGGAGGCTCTCTTTAACGCTCCGGAGCAGCCATGTTTGCCGACCCCCACCGCTCTGACAATCCACGACACCGCCCACCCATGTCAATACCCCTAGGTGGTCTAATAAATGCAAAAAAAAAGTTTAAAAAAAGTAAGAAAAAATAAATATATATATATATATATATATATATATATATATATATATATATAAAAGGATTAAAAATTCAAATCACCCCCCTTTCCGTAGAACACATATAAGAGTAGTTAAAAACTGTGAAACACATACATGTTAGATATCCCCGCGTCCGAAATCGCCCGCTCTACAAAGCTATACAAATATTTTTCCTGTTCGGTAAGCGCCGTAGCGGGAAAAATGGTCAAAAGTGCCAAACCGCCGTTTTTTCACTGTTTTGATTCTGATAAAAATTTAAATAAAAAGTGATCAAAGCAATAACATTTCCCGAAAATGGTAGAACTACAAAGTACACCCGGTCCCGCAAAAAAGACGCCCTATACATCCCCATACACGCACATATAAAAAAGTTACGGCTGTCGGAATATGGCAACTTTTCAAAAAATAATTTTTTAACACAGTTTTGGATTTTTTTTAAGGGGTCAAAATGTAAAGAAAACCATATAAATTTGGTATCCCCGGAATCGTAACGAAAAACAGAATACAGGGGACATGTCATTTTGGTTGCACAGTGAACGCCGTAAAACCAAAGCCCGTAAGAAAGTCGCAGAAATGCATTTTTTCTTCAAATCCACCCCGTTCTGAATTTTTTCCCTGCTTCCCAGTACATTATATAGAATAAATAATGGTGGCATCATGAAGAAAAATTTGTCCCAGGAAAAATTAAGACCCATATGGCTCTGAGAGCGGAGAAATAAAAAAAATTATGGGGTTTAGAAGGAGGGGAGTCAAAAACGAAAATCAAAAAATGCCATCGACAGGAAAGGGTTAACTTCAAATCCCTCTGTCCCAAAGTCACTATGTAAAGTTTCTCACAACACCGTATATATAGCAGCTCACATACAACTCAACTTCAACACAAAAGTCTCACGTATTCTCTGAATTATAGAAAAAACAAGATACAAAGTTACATTTCATATCCCATCCCTTATACACAGTACGAAAACCTTACCCACGCCTGTATATACCCACTTCTACAATCACCGCAGACGAGGTCGCGGGTACCAGCTAGTGGTACATAGATGCCAATCTGTATTCTAAGTACTGCTTATACATCATCTTGTAAGCAGATCTGAGTGTACTTGTACTGATATTATATACTGATAATATCTTATGCATATATCTGGCCGTCCATAATAAAAAATGTCTAGAATCTGCATATACTTTATACTGAGTACCAGTGACGTAACTACCGTGGTAGCAGCTGCCACAGGGCCTGGGCCATTAGGGGGCCCGGTGACAGCCGCTACAGCTGCGTTTTTTTTTTTTTTTTAATAGGCCGTTTAATAAGCCGTTACAGGCCCTATTTACTTGCTGATCCTGGCTGGGCCGGGATCGGTAAGTGACACCGCGGGCCCTACAAATACTATCATTATACTCGGGGGTCTTTGCAGGCCTCCTTCCTAGTTGTCTGACGTCTCTGACGTCACATGAACACGGCCTGCTTCCCGGGTCATGTGACATCTGACGTCATAGAAGAAGGACGGCAGCGGAGAACACAGTGTAGGAGCCGGGAACAGGTAAGAAACAGTGGTTTTTTAATGTTTTTATTCCCCTGGGTCTCCGATTATTATACTCTGGGGTCTGAAAAGACATAGAAGGAGGGGAGTCAAAGACGTAAAACCGGGGGGGGGGGGGGGGTGTTGGGGGGGAGTTATCAGCACTATGATCCACCCCCGGTATCACCACCGCTCACACCCCGGAGATTTCTTACTTTCATACTTTGTATCTTTCTGTCTGTATTTGAACCCTACACATTGTACAGCGCTGCGGAATATGTTGGCGCTATAGAAATAACATGTATTATTATTATTATTATTCTATTTCCTATACAAGCTGTGGGGCGGCTCATGCTCGGGTGTCATGCTTACTACAGCTCAGGCTGCGGCCTAGTACAGGACAGCAGGGGCTCATCAGAATCTCAGGACTGGTCACATCATGAGATCACAGTGTCACACTTCCATCACTCGGCTTGTCACAGTCATTCCATGGAAACCAGGACCAGTAAGGCGGCCATTTTCAGCCCACAAGATCAAGCAATCGCTCCATTAAGATCTCCAGTACTGAGGTGTCCTGCTTGTGAGTTCGGAGGAGGGAGAAGTCTGTCCAGGAACAGCCGAGCCTTGACCAGAAGGACGTCACAGTTACTGCAGGATTTAGGAGGAGCAGGAAGTCTCCATTTGTGTCTGGAGGATCCATGCAAGACAGGTGAGAGCTGGGGGAGAGGTCACCTGTCCCCTCACTGGGTTACCCAGGGCTCAGTTGGGCGGCCCATGGATTATATTGGGTGCAGTCTAATGACTTCTGCCCCTGTAGCCATGACAGTGGGGTGCGGGCGGGTAATTATTAGGGGGAGCGAGAGAGACCGTCCTCAGGACCTTAGTGGTCCTCAGAGGTGGAGGATCGGTCAGGGACACTGTCCTGCTTATTGGGCAACAAAGGGGAACAGTAAGGAGGGAATGGGGGCAATTACCAATATGTGAGCCTGGGTCTGTCACTGTATATGGAGGGGGCACATGTATATCACTGTATGGGGGTATATGTCTGCCATTAGATATATGGGTACATGGGTCTGTCACTGTATATGGAGGGGGCACATGTATATCACTGTATGGGGGTATATGTTTGCCATTATATATATGGGTACATGGGTCTGTCACTGTATATGGAGGGAGCACATGTATATCACTGTATGGCGGTATATGTCTGCCATTATATATATGGGTACATGGGACTGTCACTGTATATGGAGGAGGTACATGTATATCACTGTATGGCGGTATATGTCTGCCATTATATATATGGGTACATGGGTCTGTCACTGTATATGGAGGGGGCACATGTATATCACTGTATGGGGGTATATGTCTGCCATTATATATATGGGTACATGGGTCTGTCACTGTATATGGAGGGAGCACATGTATATCACTGTATGGCGGTATATGTCTGCCATTATATATATGGGTACATGGGTCTGTCACTGTATATGGAGGGAGCACATGTATATCACTGTATGGCGGTATATGTCTGCCATTATATATATGGGTACATGGGTCTGTCACTGTATATGCAGGGGGCACATGTATATCACTGTATGGCGGTATATGTCTGCCATTATATATATGGGTCTGTCACTGTATATGGAGGGGGCACATGTATATCACTGTATGGCGGTATTTGTCTGCCATTATATATATGGGTACATGGGTCTGTCACTGTATATGGAGGGAGCACATGTATATCACTGTATGGCGGTATATGTCTGCCATTATATATATGGGTACATGGGTCTGTCACTGTATATGGAGGGGGCACATGTATATCACTATATGGCGGTATATGTCTGCCATTATATGTATAGGTACATGGGTCTGTCACTGTATATGCAGGGGGCACATGTATATCACTGTATGGGGGTATATGTCTGCCATTATATATGTGGGTCTGTCACTGTATATGTAGGGGGCACATGTATATCACTGTATGGCGGTATATGTCTGCCATTATATATATGGGTACATGGGTCTGTCACTGTATATGGAGGGAGCACATGTATATCACTGTATGGCGGTATATGTCTGCCATTATATGTATAGGTACATGGGTCTGTCACTGTATATGGAGGGAGCACATGTATATCACTGTATGGGGGGATATGTCTGCCATCATATATATGGGTACATGGTGCTGTCACTGTATATGGAGGGGGCACATGTATATCACTGTATGGGGGTATATGTCTGCCATTATATATATGGGTCTGTCACTGTATATGTAGGGGACACATGTATATCACTGTATGGCGGTATATGTCTGCCATTATATATATGGGTACATGGGTCTGTCACTGTATATGGAGGGGGCACATGTATATCACTGTATGGCGGTATATGTCTGCCATTATATGTATAGGTACATGGGTCTGTCACTGTATATGGAGGGGACACATGAATATCACTGTATGGCGGTATATGTCTGCCATTATATGTATAGGTACATGGGTCTGTCACTGTATATGGAGGGGACACATGTATATCACTGTATGGCGGTATATGTCTGCCATTATATATATGGGTACATGGGTCTGTCACTGTATATGGAGGGGACACATGTATATCACTGTATGGGGGTATATGTCTGCCATTATATGTATAGGTACATGGGTCTGTCACTGTATATGGAGGGGACACATGTATATCACTGTATGGCGGTATATGTCTGCCATTATATATATGGGTACATGGGTCTGTCACTGTATATGGAGGGGACACATGTATATAACTGTATGGCGGTATACGTCTGCCATTATATATATGGGTACATGGGTCTGTCACTGTATATGGAGGGAGCACATGTATATCACTGTATGGGGGTATATGTCTGCCATTATATATATGGGTACATGGGTCTGTCACTGTATATGCAGGGGGCACATGTATATCACTGTATGGCGGTATGTGTCTGCCATATGTATGGGTACATGGGTCTGTCACTGTATATGGAGGGGACACATGTATATCACTGTATGGGGGTATATGTCTGCCATTATATATATGGGTACATGGGTCTGTCACTGTATATGGAGGGGGCACATGTATATCACTGTATGGGGGTATATGTCTGCCATTATATATATGGGTACATGGGACTGTCACTGTATATGGAGGGGGCACATGTATATCACTGTATGGGGGTATATGTCTGCCATTATATATTTGGATACATGGGTCTGTCACTGTATATGGAGGGGGCACATGTATATCACTGTATGGCGGTATATGTCTGCCATTATATATATGGGTACATGGGTCTGTCACTGTATATGGAGGGGGCACATGTATATCACTGTATGGCGGTATATGTATGCCATTATATATATGGGTACATGGGTCTGTCACTGTATATGGAGGGAGCACATGTATATCACTGTATGGCGGTATATGTCTGCCATTATATATATGGGTACATGGGTCTGTCACTGTATATGGAGGGGGCACATGTATATCACTATATGGCGGTATATGTCTGCCATTATATGTATAGGTACATGGGTCTGTCACTGTATATGCAGGGGGCACATGTATATCACTGTATGGGGGTATATGTCTGCCATTATATATATGGGTCTGTCACTGTATATGTAGGGGGCACATGTATATCACTGTATGGCGGTATATGTCTGCCATTATATATATGGGTACATGGGTCTGTCACTGTATATGGAGGGAGCACATGTATATCACTGTATGGGGGGATATGTCTGCCATCATATATATGGGTACATGGTGCTGTCACTGTATATGGAGGGGGCACATGTATATCACTGTATGGCGGTATATGTCTGCCATTATATGTATAGGTACATGGGTCTGTCACTGTATATGGAGGGGACACATGAATATCAGTGTATGGCGGTATATGTCTGCCATTATATGTATAGGTACATGGGTCTGTCACTGTATATGGAGGGGACACATGTATATCACTGTATGGGGGTATATGTCCGCCATATGTATAGGTACATGGGTCTGTCACTGTATATGGAGGGGGCACATGTATATCACTGTATGGGGGTATATGTCTGCCATTATATATATGGGTACATGGGACTGTCACTGTATATGGAGGGGGCACATGTATATCACTGTATGGGGGTATATGTCTGCCATTATATATATGGGTACATGGGACTGTCACTGTATATGGAGGGGGCACATGTATATCACTGTATGGGGGTATATGTCTGCCATTATATATATGGGTACATGGGACTGTCACTGAATATGGAAGGGGCACATGTATATCACTGTATAGCGGTATATGTCTGCCATTACATATATATGGGTCTGTCCCTGTATATGGAGGGGCACATGTATTTCACTGTATGGCGGTATATGTCTGCCATCCTATTAATATTATAAATGTGAAAGTTTGTGAGTTTGTGTGTTTGGATGTTTGCATGTTCGGATGTTTGTTCCTCATTCACGGAAAAACCGCTCCACTGATTTGGCTGAAATTTTCCACAAACATAGTTAATACACCCGATTAAACAATAGGCTACTTTTCGTCACAATAGCGCACATACGTTTGTACCAGGACCCCCACAAAACCCAAACTCACACCACCATCTCTGCAATCTCACACACTTTGGACCATAGCAAGCCACAAAATTCATATTGCCCTCTACAGCCTCGCCCCTAACCCCACACAATCACATATACATATACTTTACCACTTTGCCCCTCACCTTACCGATACTCCAGGAGGCTCTCTTTAACACTCCGGAGCAGCCATGTTTGCCGACCCCTACCGCTCTGACAATCCGTGACACCGCCCACCCATGTCAATACCCCTAGGCGGTCTAATAAATGCAAAAAAAAAAGTTTAAAAAAAGTAAAAAAAAATATAAAAACAAAATAAAAAGGATTAAAAATTCAAATCACCCCCTTTTCCCTAGAACACATATAAAAGTAGTTAAAAACTGTAAAACACATACATGTTAGGTATCCCCGCGTCCGAAATCGCCCGCTCTACAAAGCTATACAAATATTTTTCCTGTTCGGTAAACGCCGTAGCGGGAAAAATGATCAAAAGTGCCAAACCGCCATTTTTTCACTGTTCTGATTCTGATAAAAATTTGAATAAAAAGTGATCAAAGCAATAACATTTCCCGAAAATGGTAGAACTACAAAGTACACCCGGTCCCGCAAAAAAGACGCCCTATACATCCCCGTACACGCGCGTATAAAAAAGTTACGACTGTCGGAATATGGCGACTTTTCAAAAAATAATTTCTTAACACAGTTTTGGATTTTTTTTAAGGGGTCAAAATCTAAATAAAACCATATAAATTTGATATCCCCGGAATCATAACGAAACACAGAATACAGGGGACATGTCATTTTGGTTGCACAGTGAACGCCGTAAAACCAAAGCCCGTAAGAAAGTCACAGAAATGCATTTTTTTCTTCAAATCCACCCCATTCTGAATTTTTTCCCTGCTTCCCAGTACATTATATAGAATAAATAATGGCGGCATCATGAAGAAAAATTTGTCCCAGGAAAAATTAAGACCTCATATGGCTCTGGGAGCGGAGAAATAAAAAAATTATGGGGTTTAGAAGAAGGGGAGTCAAAAACGAAAATCAAAAAATGCCATCGGCGGGAAAGGGTTAACTTCAAATACTTCTGTCCCAAAGTCACTATGTCACGTTTCTCACAACACCGTATAGCAGCTCAAATACAAATTAACCAACACAAAAGTCTCATGTATTCTCTGAATTATAGAAAAAACAAGATACAAAGTTACATTTCAAATCCCATCCCTTATACACAGTACGAAAACCTTACCCACGCCTGTATATACCCACTTCTACAATCACCGCAGACGAAGTCGCGGGTACCAGCTAGTTATATATATGGGTACATGGGACTGTCACTGTATATGGAGGGGGCACATGTATATCACTGTATGGGGGTATATGTCTGCCATTATATATATGGGTACATGGGTCTGTCACTGTATATGGAGGGGGCACATGTATATCACTGTATGGCGGTATATGTCTGCCATTATATATATGGGTACATGGGTCTGTCACTGTATATGGAGGGGGCACATGTATATCACTGTATGGCGGTATATGTCTGCCATTATATATATGGGTACATGGGTCTGTCACTGTATATGGAGGGGGCACATGTATATCACTGTATGGGGGTATATGTCTGCCATTATATATATGGGTACATGGGTCTGTCACTGTATATGGAGGGGGCAGATGTATATCACTGTATGGCGGTATATGTCTGCCATTATATATATGGGTACATGGGTCTGTACCTGTATATGGAGGGGGCACATGTATATCGCTGTATGGGGGTATATGTCTGCCATTATATATATGGGTACATGGGGCTGTCACTGTATATGGAGGGGGCACATGTATATAACTGTATGGCGGTATATGTCTGCCATTATATATATGGGTACATGGGTCTGTCACTGTATATGGAGGGGGCACATGTATATCACTGTATGGGGGTATATGTCTGCCATTATATATATGGGTACATGGGTCTGTCACTGTATATGGAGGGGACACATGTATATACCCCACTGACCTTATATCATCCTTCTCTTACAGGTGCTTGGACTATAATGAAGAAATGGCGATAATACTGAGAACACAAAGATCGGCATCAACAAGAAGGGAAGAATGTATATCTGTAACTGTGCCATTACTGAATGTGCATATGGAATCATGTACCCTGTGATATGTACATAGCCAATCATGTAACCCCTTGACTTGTACATAGCCAGTCATGTAACCCCGTGCCTTACATGATTGGCTATTTACAAATATAATAATATATGTGTATACTTAGAGACTGGTCTGGGATGTTACCATATAGGCCCGAAGCCTGTGCTAGTAGTACCGTATAGGCCCGAAGCCTGTGCTAGTAGTACCGTATAGGCTCGAAGCCTGTGCTAGTAGTACCATATATGCCCGAATCCTTTGCTAGTAGTACCATATAGGCCCGAAGCCTGTGCTAGTAGTACCATATAGGCCCGAAGCCTGTGCTAGTAGTACCATATAGGCCCGAAGCCTGTGCTAGTAGTACCATATAGGCCCGAAGCCTGTGCTAGTAGTACCATATAGGCCCGAAGCCTGTGCTAGTAGTACCATATAGGCCCGAAGCCTGTGCTAGTAGTACCATATAGGCCCGAAGCCTGTGCTAGTAGTACCATATAGGCCCGAAGCCTGTGCTAGTAGTACCATATAGGTCCGAAGCCTGTGCTAGTAGTACCATATAGGCCCAAAGCCTGTGCTAGTAGTACCATATAGGCCCGAAGTCTGTGCTAGTAGTACCATATAGGCCCGAAGTCTGTGCTAGTAGTACCATATAGGCCAGAAGTCTGTGCTAGTAGTACCATATAGGCCCGAAGCCTGTGCTAGTAGTACCATATAGGCCCGAAGCCTGTGCTAGTAGTACCATATAGGCCCGAAGCCTGTGCTGGTAGTACCATATAGGCCCGAAGCCTGTGCTGGTAGTACCATATAGGCCCGAAGCCTGTGCTAGTAGTACCATATAGGCCCGAAGCCTGTGCTAGTAGTACCATATAGGCCCGAAGCCTGTGCTAGTAGTACCATATAGGCCCGAAGCCTGTGCTAGTAGTACCATATAGGCCCGAAGCCTGTGCTAGTAGTACCATATAGGCCCGAAGCCTGTGCTAGTAGTAGTAGCCTGTTACTGCTAGCACAGGCTTTGGGCCTATATGGTAATATCTCAGACCATGTGACATCTGGGACATTATCATATAGGCCCAAAGCCTGCTAGGATAAAACATCCAATCCCAGAGAGGTAACACAGTTTATTATGTTTCCTCACCTCCCCTGGGGCCCCGATTATTATACTCGGGGGTCTGAAAAGAGTATAAGAGTATAATAATAATAGTTCATGAGTGAGAGACTGTGGGGCATAATAGTCGGGTGGGCAACTGTGGGGCATAATAGTCGGGTGGGCAACTGTGGGGCATAATGGGTGGGCAACTGTGGGGCATAATAGTCGGGTGGGCAACTGTGGGGCATAATAGTCGGGTGGGCAACTGTGGGGCATAATGGGTGGGCAACTGTGGGGCATAATAGTTGGGTGGGCAACTGTGGGGCATAATAGAGCTTGAAGGGTCTGCTGTGGCCCTGTAACCTCTATTATGCCCCGCAGTCTATTGTGCCACTGTGCGGTATAATATGGGCTGCAGGGGCTACTGTGGGTATATACTGGAGCGCACAATGGGTGGTGGTGATATACCTTCATTCTTTTGTGAGCGACGTATTAGGGGGGTCACGTGTTTCTAATGTAGTGGCATGCTGGTCCACTCTTCCCACTGTGTAGAGCGTTGTTAGTGGGTATATACTGGAGCGCACAATGGGTGGTGGTGATATACCTTCATTCTTTTGTGAGCGACGTATTAGGGGGATCACGTGTTTCTAATGTAGCGGCATGCTGGTCCACTCTTCCCACTGTGTAGAGCTTTGTTAGTGGGTGTATACTGGAGCGCACAATGGGTGGTGGTGATATACCTTCATTCTTTTGTGAGCGACGTATTAGAGGGATCACGTGTTTCTAATGTAGCGGCATGCTGGTCCACTCTTCCCACTGTGTAGAGCTTTGTTAGTGGGTATATATTGGAGCGCACAATGGGTGGTGGTGATATACCTTCATTCTTTTGTGAGCGACGTATTAGAGGGATCACGTGTTTCTAATGTAGCGGCATGCTGGTCCACTCTTCCCACTGTGTAGAGCGTTGTTAGTGGGTATATACTGGAGCGCACAATGGGTGGTGGTGATATACCTTCATTCTTTTGTGAGCGACGTATTAGGGGGATCACGTGTTTCTAATGTAGCGGCATGCTGGTCCACTCTTCCCACTTTGTAGAGTGTTGTTAGTGGGTATATACTGGAGCGCACAATGGGTGGTGGTGATATACCTTCATTCTTTTGTGAGCGACGTATTAGGGGGATCACGTGTTTCTAATGTAGCGGCATGCTGGTCCACTCTTCCCACTGTGTAGAGCGTTGTTAGTGGGTATATACTGGAGCGCACAATGGGTGGTGGTGATATACCTTCATTCTTTTGTGAGCGACGTATTAGGGGGATCACGTGTTTCTAATGTAGCGGCATGCTGGTCCACTCTTCCCACTTTGTAGAGTGTTGTTAGTGGGTATATACTGGAGCGCACAATGGGTGGTGGTGATATACCTTCATTCTTTTGTGAGCGACGTATTAGGGGGATCACGTGTTTCTAATGTAGCGGCATGCTGGTCCACTCTTCCCACTGTGTAGAGCTTTGTTAGTGGGTATATACTGGAGCGCACAATGGGTGGTGGTGATATACCTTCATTCTTTTGTGAGCGACGTATTAGAGGGATCACGTGTTTCTAATGTAGCGGCATGCTGGTCCACTCTTCCCACTGTGTAGAGCGTTGTTAGTGGGTATATACTGGAGCGCACAATGGGTGGTGGTGATATACCTTCATTCTTTTGTGAGCGACGTATTAGGGGGATCACGTGTTTCTAATGTAGCGGCATGCTGGTCCACTCTTCCCACTGTGTAGAGCGTTGTTAGTGGGTATATACTGGAGCGCACAATGGGTGGTGGTGATATACCTTCATTCTTTTGTGAGCGACGTATTAGGGGGATCATGTGTTTCTAATGTAGCGGCATGCTGGTCCACTCTTCCCACTATGCAGGCTCCTGTATTCTATATTTATCATTTATTTTTAGTATTTGTCAATGTTACTTTTATTTTTTAGCACTGTTGTAAGGGAATTGATAGATACTAAATAAGACTAAATATTGTCACGTTTTTTATCAGGTATATGAACTTGGAAATGCAGTGAATTGCTGCAAATTTTTCAGCCCATCCCCCCCCCCAAAAAAAAAAAAACAAAACAAAAACAAATGCAAGGGTTTTTTTTTATCAGGTATATGAACTTGGAAATGCAGTGGATTGGATTGCATCTATCTCTATGCAGTATATATGCCCCCACCAGTGTCCCCCTACCATACCCCGACACCTACGAGGTCCTACAAAGGGAAGCCGCCCAATTCCAACCCAAAGGCAGAGTACTAATATGCGGAGACCTGAATGCAAGGACAGGCACAGAGATAGACTACCTGCCCCCTGACGACAACCCACATACGCACGGTAGTGAGATCCACCACCCAGAACCCACACAGACAAGAAGAAACAGCCAAGACAGAATTGTCAACAAGAGCGGGAGACAACTGCTGAACATGTTCCGAAGCCTAGGACTGTACCTAATGAACGGACGTATCAGAGGCGACTGCATAGGACGCTTCACACTAAACAAGGGGGCAACAGCGTGGTGGACTATGCCATTACAGACACAGACCTGTCAGACATTGAAGACTTCACAATCGCCCCTGACTCCCATCTATCAGACCACAACCAGATCCTACTATACATGAGAACCATGAACAAAACACCCACACATGAGCCCCAACAGTCCGGCCTCTACAACCTACCAAGACATTTCAAATGGGCCAACCACCAGGCCATAGAATATACCAACGCAACCAACCGACCCGAAATCAAGACACTGCTCACAAACTTCCATACAAACACCTATCAGCAAGACCAACAGGGAGTCACCAGAGCTGTGAAGGATCTCAAGTACATCCTACAGACCACAGCAGAACTAGCAGGCCTGAAACCAACCAAACCAATAAGACAAACCAACAAACAGTCCCACAAATGGTTCGACAGCGACTGCAGAGCATTATGCCATACCCTAAGAACAACCTCCAACCAAAAACACAGGGACCCCAACAACAAGGAGGTGAGGGAAGCCTACAACAATCTATGCAAGCAATACAAAGGCACCCTCAGAGAGAAGAAACAGAGGTACCTCTCCAACAAAATAGAGCAACTAGAGGACTCCCTCCAGGACAGCTCATTCTGGGAGACCTGGCACCATATGGGCACAAAGCCCAAGAAAAACTCTCTCCACATCCAAAATGGCAATATCTGGCTCAACTACTTCAGAGGTCTCTACAAAAACATCCCAGAAGAAGAACTAACTCCAGAACAGCAACAGATAATCACCAAACTGAAGGACATGGAGAAAGTCATCAAAGACTTCCAGAACCCTCTGGACTCGCCAATCACCATAAAAGATATACAGGAAAGAATTGCCCTGCTGAAAGGAAAAAAGGCCAGTGGCCCTGACGGCATCCTACCAGAGATGATCAAATACAGCCCTCCAGCAATACACGCGGCACTGGCAAAGCTATTCACCCTCGTGCTCAATGCTGGACACTTCCCCAAAGACTGGAACAAAGGCCTCATAACCCCCATCTACAAGAATGGTGACCAATATGACCCCAACAACTACAGAGGGATCTGCGTCAGCAGCACGCTGGGGAAACTGTTCAACAGCATCATCAATAACAGAATCCTCACCTTCCTCACACAACACGGGGTCCTCAGCAAGAGCCAAGCAGGGTTCATGCCAAACCACCGCACCACAGACTATATCTACACCCTGCACAGCCTCATCAAGACACACGTCCACAACACCAGAAGAGGCAAGATATTCACCTGCTACGTGGACTTTAAGAAGACGTTCGACTCAGTATGGCACCCAGGCCTACTCCTAAAACTCCTAGAGAGTGGAATAGGAGGAAGAACGTACGCCGTCATCAAGAGCTCCTACACCGGAAACCAGTGCAGTGTGAAGGTGAATGGGAAAAGGACAGCATACTTCCAACAGGCCCGAGGGGTCAGACAAGGCTGTAGCCTGAGCCCAACGCTCTTCAACATCTATATCAATGAACTGGCTACAGCCCTGGAGGCCTCACCAACCCCAGGCCTCACCCTGAACGACCGAGAGGTGAAGTTCCTGCTATACACCGACGACCTCCTACTCCTGGCCCCCACCGAGAAAGACCTCCAAGAAAGCCTATCAGTGCTGGAAAAATTCAGCACCACATGGGCCCTACCCATCAACCAGAAGAAGACCAAAGTCATGGTATTTCAGAAGAATGGCCACAACAAAGCCCCCACCCCACAATTCACACTGAACGGCTCCACACTGGAGAAAACCAACAGCTACACCTACCTGGGGCTGGAGCTCAGCCAATCAGGAAGCTTCAAAGCAGCAATAGAAACCCTGAAAGCAAAAGCCTCACCTCAAAGCACCGGTGAGGGTCTGGCTGAAGATATTTGACACAGTCATCTCTCCGATCCTTCTCTATGGCAGCGAGGTTTGGGGCCCAGCCACCTACCCAGACCAGTCAAAGTGGGATTCCAGCCCAACAGAGAACTTCCACCTGGAGTTCTGCAAATACCTGCTCCATGTCCATCGCAACACCACCAACATGGCCTGCAGGGCAGAGCTAGGCAGACTCCCCCTATGGCTCACCATACAGAAGAGGGCGCTAGCTTTCCAGGCACACATCCAGGGGATGAATCCTGACTCCTACCACCACCAAGCATGGCTAAGCCACCTGAGCAAACCAGACACCCACCAACCAAGCAACAGCCAACCACCAAACCAAAAACACCAACAGATGATAACCAGGGCCAAAATAAAGGCGACCACAGAGGCAAACAGAGAGTGGTACATTGAAGAATGGAGAAACGAAATAAATAACTCCAAGAAACTCACCGTGTACCAATCCCTACAAAGAGACTACACCATGGCCACCTACCTGGAGAGAATACGCCACCCCAAACACAGACAGACCCTGAGCCGGTACAGACTGAGCGCCCACAACCTAGAGATAGAGACGGGGCGATACAGGCAGACGTACAAGCCACGGGAGAACAGACTGTGCCAGCACTGTAACCAGGGGGCCCTAGAAGACGAGACCCACTTCCTGCTACACTGCACCATATACTCAGCTGTGAGGGCCGTCTACTACCAAAGACTCTCCGCCCACATCCCAGATGAGAAGAGGAAACTCTACATCCTACTGGGAGAAGAAGAGGCCACTGTGGAGATCGCTGTCCAATACGTGTCCAGCTGTCACCAAACAAGAGGAAGATGAGACTCCACGGACTGTTATATTTATCCCAATACACCCGCCCCACCCCACCTCCCCATATAGCGGTCACCAACTAAGAGGAAGATGAGACTCCACAGACTGTTATACCCCAAACCAACCGCCCCACCCCACCCCACCTCCCCATATAGCAGTCACCAACTAAGAGAAAGACGAGACTCCATGGACTGTTATACCCCAAACCACCCACCCCACCCCCCCATACCCACCACTCACCCACCCGAATCCAACTCTCTCATCCCCCCCCCCCCCCACAATACTAGCTTTGGCAATGCCAAATATCTATTCGGACGTTCCAATAAAGTTTTTCTTGATTTGATTTGCTTCAATTTTTCAGGCCCCCCAAAAATGCAAGGTTTTTATCAGGTATATGAACTTGTAAATGCAGTGGATTGCTTCAATTTTTCAGCCCCCCCCCCCCCCTCCAAAATTCAAGGTTTTTATCAGCTATATAAAATTGGAAATGCAGTGGATTGCTTCCATTTTTCAGCCTCCCCCCCAAAAAAAAAAAAAAAAAAAAATGCAAGGTTTTTTTTTATCAGGTATATGAAATTGGAATTGCAGTGAATTGCTTCAATTTTTAAGGCCCCCAAAAATGCAAGGTTTTTTTTATCAGGTATATGAACTTGGAAATGCAGTGAATTGCTTCAATTTTTAAGGCCCCCCCCCCCCTTCCAAAATTCAAGGTTTTTATCAGGTATATGAACTTGGAATTTCAGTGAATTGCTTCAATTTTTCAGGCACCCAAAAAATGCAAGATTTTTTTTTTTCCCCTTCTTTTTATAACAATTTTATTGCTTTACACAACACATACAAAGTAGATAATGACAAAGCAATTGTGGATTGTAGACAAATGTAAGAAGAGTAATACGAGATAAAGGAAACATAACGATTAATTGTGTATAAAACTAGCAAATAAACATTAAGGTGGGGGAAGGACCTAACGAAAAAGGTAATAGTTGGCGTATATGGGCGGGGAAGGGGGGGGGTTAAGGGATATTTAAGTAGAAAATAAAGGACGTCCATAAAACTTGAATCGGCTTCACGTGATATTCATATATGTCAAAATGAGTTTAAAAAGGATGTTGAAGAGAATTAGGAGGAGGAAATGAGAGATAATATTGTGGAGACAGAGGTAAAGAAGGGGAAAAAGAAAAGGGAGGGGGGGGGAAGGGGTAGGAAGGGGGGGAAAGGTGGTAATCTGACCATTGCAGTCCAGGACCTAAAAGAAGGCGTAGAAGGGTTTATAAATTTAGGTCTCTCCAGGGGGTCCAGATTTTCTGGTATTTATCATGTCTTCTAGCTTTCCAGCTGGACAATTCCTCGAAGCGGGATATTTGATGTACTTTATTGATCCATTCTGCAATCGTGGGTGAGTCAGGGTTGAGCCATTTCAGGGGTATGATAGAGTTCGCGGCTGAAAGGAGGAGGGAAGTAAGGTTTGACTTTGAAGGAGTATAGTCTGGGGAGTGTAAAGAGAGAATAAGCATCTCTGGGGTCAGTGTGAAAGAGGGCGAAGAAATGCGTCTAATTATAGACTGAATTTCTGACCAATAAGTTTGACTGTCTGGGCATTGCCACCATATATGTAGGAGGGAACCGGTGTGAGTTTTGCAGCGCCAACATAAATCTGAGTCGGCTAAATTTTTAAAGTGGAGCCATTGGGGAGTGCGATACTGAGTCGCCCCAGCTCGGCCTATGTAGATTCACGGTGCGAGCAGGCCCGACACCGGGGGCGGCAGCGCCTTGAAAAAGGGGAGTTTTAAGCAAAAATGGATTAAAGAAAAATAAAGAAAAATAAAAGTTTGTCGTGACGCCAGTTGGGGTTTCGGCTTGAGGTGAAGCCGGGCACTGTAGATTGGGCCTCTGGGAATAGGTGGTGATGCAGTGCCAGATGTTATACCCTCCCCAACCAGGGCAGGTCCCAGGGCCAGATGATATAGGTGAAGAAGGGGAGATTTCCAGGAGGAGTAACAGAGGATCGATGAAAGAATACAGTCCAGACAGGGGTTAACCAAACACTTACAGTTTACTTCTGTAGTCAGCAGGAGATAACAGATGTTACAGGAGGATTCACCTTGCTCCAGTATAGTGAGATGCCAGTCTTCCCTTTTACCACTAGTATGATTCAGCCTTCCATTGCTGCTCAAACTCTCTAATAGATTTCCTCTGGTCCTGGGTTCCAGGAGCTCAAAGGTTAATTGCAACTGGGTAGATCCCCCTTCTGGACAGCAGGTAACGCGAGTTCTTTGGGATGCTGAATACACTCACCCCCAACTCTGTATGTTACTGAGCCTCCAGGAATCTTGCATTCACTAGGCCTCGGTGAAACATCCCCCAACCCCCAAGAGCGTTGGTGCACCTGCATAAATTGCATTCCATGCACTTGAAGAGGTTGGTAGGCAAATGGAAGCTTGAAAGTTTCAATACCACAAGAAAGTTATTGTGGTAGGAACCCTGAAAAACTAAACATGTTAAGCACTGGCACAGTTCCTTTAGTCCATTCTCTCTTGGTAATGCCATGTTCAGGAAAGTAAGTAGTAATGCACAGTTCGTATTTCTGACTCACCTACTAGTGCAATCCGTTAGGGAGCCGGCACTGAAATTAAACCTTTAACTTTGCATAAACTCAATTGAACATATACAAATACAACACAACTATCTGCAAACACATTGGGTTAGTATACCTTTACTGATTGTCCCTGTAACGTATGGGGAGTTGCCCTTGTGTATTGCGCTGAGATCTACGCAGAAATGGGATTCCTGACAGTCTTCTACTTACTGGAGTCATCAGGGGAACGGTAGGCATACTTTCACTAGAAATCGGGCTTACTGGAATTTGTGCTGGTACATCATCCACTTGTTTAATAACCAACAAGGCCTCTTGCAGATTAAGGGCAAAATCTCTCACAGTGTCCTGCGGTTTTTGCTTACAGCTGAAAAACCGCATTTTTATCTCAGATGTGGTGCGGGTGTCAAAGGTGATCCTGAGTTTGGTAAAAATGTCCTTTACAGTCCTTTTATCACTCAATGGCCAGGATTTCACTTCCCTTTGTGCTGCACCACCAATTTGACTTATTAATATTGCAACCTTTTGCTCCTCTGCCATAGGGTATAGGTCAAACAGGTTACTCAGCTTTTCTTTAAAGTCTCTGAGGCTATGGGACTCGCCTGTATACTGGGGCAGCCAGGATGCACCCGGAATGTATGGCATGGTTAAGGGTAATATCATACCTCCCAACCGTCCCGATTTCCGCGGGACAGTCACGATTTGGGTGACATGTCCCGCGGTCCCGGTTGGAGGGAGGTATGTCCCGATTTCAACTCAGATCGGCGTCCAGAGGACGCCGATCTGAGTTGAACACATACGCGGCTGAAGCAAGGAGCTGACACAGATCAGCTCCTCGCTTCGCCGCTGCCCGCCTCTCTCCCTGACACATATGCGGCTGAAGCTGCTCGCGTGCTCGCTTCGCCGCTGCGTCTCTCTCTCGTTGACACATGCGGCTGAAGCGAGGAGCTGACCTGTGTCAGCTCCTCGCTTCGCTGCTGCCGCCGGCTCCTGGCTTGTAGACGCGATGTACAAGACAGGAGCCGGCGGCAGCGGCGAAGCGAGGAGCTGACACAGGTCAGCTCGTCGCTTCAGCCGCATGTGTCAGCGAGAGAGAGACGCAGCGGCGAAGCGAGCAGCTTCAGCCGCAGGTGTCAGGGAGAGAGGCGGGCAGAGAGTGGCGAGGGAGCGGAGGAGAAGGTAAGTTTAATGTGGAGGTGGAAAGTGAATCTGGGGGCAGATGAAGGAGGGGACGGCATGACACAGGGGGCAGAGATGGAGAGGACAGCATGACACTGGGGGCAGAGATGGGGGGACATGAATCTGGGGGCAGAGATGGAGAGGACATGAATCTGGGGGCAGAGATGTGGAGACATGAATCTGGGGGAAGAGATGGGGGACATGAATCTGGGGGCAGAGATGGGGGACATGAATCTGGGGGCAGAGATGGGGGGACATGAATCTGGGGGCAGAGATGGGGGGACATGAATCTGGGGGCAGAGATGGGGGGACATGAATCTGGGGGCAGAGATGGGGGGACATGAATCTGGGGGCAGAGATGGAGGGGGGACATGAATCTGGGGGCAGAGATGGAGGGGACATGAAACTGGGGGCAGAGATGGAGAGGACATGAATCTGGGAGCAGAGATGGAAGGGGGACATGAAACTGGGGGGCAGATGAAGGGTGTATATGAAACTGGGGGAGAGATAGAGGGGGGACATATAATTTACGGGTGACTGTAGGAGGATTATACTGTGTGCAGGCACATGAAACATTAACGAGTGGGCGGAGTCAACACAAAAGTGGGCGGGGCTAAATTTGCCGCACATTTTGTCCCTCTTTCAGTTCTTCAAAAGTTGGGAGGTATGGGTAATATAGGTGCCATAGTTACTTGGTTGTGACCACGGTTAGAGTCTATGGGGGAATCAGAGGGGCCTGGGGATGAGGATCTACTTGCTTGATACATCACCCCCCTTGTTAACCCCAGCAAGGCCACACTCACCGGACTTGATACTGTGAAGCGTTGATCCAGAGGGATGGATGGATGGATCACTTATCACTGCAGAGGATGCTGGTCCGGCTGCTACAGAGACTTCTACAGTTGTCAGGGGTAGACTGCAATTGAGGATGATGCAATCTGTATCTTTCACTGCTCCTTGCACAGGCATGTCACATGTTCTGCACTTAGCATGGCTTGCAAGAAAAAGACACCAACCCTGCGGCTCAGTGTAACATGAATCATGCAACTGCTGCTGGTGGCTATTTTGGAAAGCAGGGAAAATTTTGAAAAATGCAACAGTCTTTTTGAACAAAAATAAAAGTTTTGCGCACTTTCGCTATCCTGTTCTTGACGCCAAAAAGGCGAGTCGCCCCGGCTCGGCCTATGTAGATTCACGGTGCGAGCAGGCCCGACACCGGGGGCGGCAGCGCCTTGAAAAAGGGGAGTTTTAAGCAAAAATGGATTAAAGAAAAATAAAGAAAAATAAAAGTTTGTCGTGACGCCAGTTGGGGTTTCGGCTTGAGGTGAAGTCGGGCACTGTAGATTGGGCCTCTGGGAATAGGTGGTGATGCAGTGCCAGATGTTATACCCTCCCCAACCAGAATCCCATTGACTTCAATGGCTGCCATCTTACGCGCACTACACATTGAAGTCAATGGGATTCTGCTTTACAGCGCTTACTCTGACACTCTGACTATGATGTTTACGTATCAGAATGAGCGGCGCGTTACTCTGTGGGAACGGAGCCTCAATCTGCAGCAGTTTACAATATAGTACAAGTGGATGTGAGGTTTTATAACCCATTCAGATGTACCATAAAAATGACACAGAAATATCACAGCATGTCGTGGATTTTCATATCTGCAGCATCTTCTCTCTACTGCAGAAATCCCAGGCATTTTGTTCTTATTGTGGATTCGCATTTGCTCTTGGAGGATGGTCAGAAACCGTTCTTTATTTGTGGCCAATTTGTGAGTGAGCCCATTATTCCCTTGGATGAGCCATGCAGGTCTCAGGACGCTTTATTGTTGGCACCCAATGACCCTGAAGCATGATGAGTTTGCAAGTTGTAAAAGCAGTGAGACAAAAAGTCTATAGATATTTATTATCAATGTAATCGTCCTGAGCCATTACATAAAATAAATATATGTTAGGTATGGTGAATGGAGTAAAATATCAAATGCAAAATCAGTATCGGAATCGGTGTTTTATATTCCACACATTAAAGAGAGTTACTACAAGTGAGTGAGTTAGTAATATGTGTCTTATCCTGCAATAAACAAGACCTTATACAGTAATGTGAATAGACAGATACAAAGGCCTTGGTGCTAAAACAGTGTTGGCATTGAAAGGGTTAAATCCTCAGGCTGCATCATATGTCACCATGGTAACCGCAGCCACAACCAATAGGATTGCAGGACAGGAATTAGAAAAATCAGTTATCTGCGGTCAGTTATTAGATGAGAGAAGACGTCCACGTGAGCGCTCTGCAGACGGGAGGACGCTGGTAAGTGAGCGGGATCTAATACTGAAGATCTTATGACATGACTGATCATTACACAGACTGTATTACAGGGAACACTAGGGGGCGACTGTGAGGAACTGACCAGTATTAGTCTCTCTTCACATCAGCTTCTCCCTGTTTATAGGAAACATTTACATGAATGTCTCCAGTCATTTCTAATAAGATTTCATGTGCAATGGGACACTTGTAGCTTCTCTCCCATCCCCCAGCTCCCTGTGGTAGGAAAGAGGCGACAGTATGGCCAGGACAAATGTATGAGCTCCAGTATAAGCTGGTGGGAGATCATCACATGACATCAGACGTATAACAATGTCATTACATAGGCTCCATACAGGACTCAGATTTATGGGGGAAAAACCCCGAAATATATCAATTCTGTCATATTATATATATCTCACTGCTGCATGACTTACCATGACGGACTTCACTGGACTAGAAGATCTTCTGGTTAATTGGTTAATTGTCTCCTAATAAATAAGAGCAATGTATATTGTTATTGTGCCAGTGACTTCTATTGTACAGACACTATTCTATTAGGTCCATATCACTGCTCCTACCTGGCCCCTCCATACACCTGGCCCTGATAGAAATGCTTATTATCCCCTATTATCTTACTGTATATATCTGTAATATGTGATACAGTGACAGACGGGGGTCCCCGGGCCCACCAGAGGACATTATAGTCAGTGCTGGCCCTCTATGGATACAGAACATATGGATGCCCACTATTACTTCTACCATTGATTGTAGTGTGCTGTCACTCGCTAGTTGTTAGTTTGGGTGCTCAGAAAAGGCATCTCACCGCCATAACCATGTACAAAAGGAATTGCTGGCACTCACAGGGAATCAGGAAGAATTATGTATTTATTTGTATCTAAAAGGGAGGGAGGAGAGAGATGTGAGGCCTGGAGGGAGAGAGGAGAGAGATGTGAGGCCTGAAGGGAGAGAGGAGAGAGATGTGAGGCCTGGAGGGAGAGAGGAGAGAGATGTGAGGCCAGGAGGGAGAGAGGAGAGAGATGTGAGGCCTGGAGGGAGAGAGGAGAGAGATGTGAGGCCTGAAGGGAGAGAGGAGAGAGATGTGGGGCCTGGAGAGAAAGAGGAGAGAGATGTGAGGCCTGGAGGGAGAGAGGAGAGAGATGTGAGGCCTGGAGGGAAAGAGGAGAGAGATGTGAGGCCTGGAGGGAAAGAGGAGAGAGATGTGAGGCCTGGAGGGAGAGAGGAGAGAGATGTGAGGCCTGGAGGAAGAGAGAAGAGAGATGTGAGGCCTGAAGGGAGAGAGGAGAGAGATGTGGGGCCTGGAGAGAAAGAGGAGAGAGATGTGAGGCCTGGAGGGAGAGAGGAGAGAGATGTGAGGCCTGGAGGGAAAGAGGAGAGAGATGTGAGGCCTGGAGGGAAAGAGGAGAGAGATGTGAGGCCTGGAGGGAGAGAGGAGAGAGATGTGAGGTCTGGAGGGAGAGAGGAGAGAGATGTGAGGCCTGGAGGGAGAGAGGAGAGAGATGTGAGGCCTGGAGGGAGGGAGGAGAGAGATGTGAGGCTTGGAGGGAGAGAGGAGAGAGATGTGAGGCCTGGAGGGAGAGAGATGTGAGGCCAGGAGGGAGAGAGGAGAGAGATGTGAGGCCTGGAGGGAGGGAGGAGAGAGATGTGAGGCTTGGAGGGAGAGAGGAGAGAGATGTGAGGCCTGGAGGGAGAGAGATGTGAGGCCAGGAGGGAGAGAGGAGAGAGATGTGAATCCAGGAAGGAGAGAGGAGAGAGATGTGAGGCCTGGAGGGAGAGAGGAGAGAGATGTGAGGCCTGGAAGGAGAGAGGAGGGAGATGTGAGGCCTGGAGGGAGAGAGGAGAGAGATGTGAGGCCAGGAGTGAGAGAGATGAGAGGCCTGGAGAGAGAGAGGAGAGAGATGTGAGGCCGAGAGAGGAGAGAGATGTGAGGCCGAGAGAGGAGAGAGATGTGAGGCCTGGAGAGGAGAGAGATGTGAGGCCTGAAAGGAGAGAGGGGAGAGAGATGTGAGGCCTGAAGAGGGAGGAGAGACATGTGAGGCCAGGAGGGAGAGAAGAGAGAGATGTGAGGCCTGGAGGGAGAGAGGAGAGTGATGCAAAGCCTGGAGGGAGAGATGTGAGGCCTGGAGGGAGAGAGGAGAGATATGAGGCCTGGAGGGAGAGAGGAGAGAGGTGTGAGGCCTGGAGGGAGAGAGGAGAGAGATGTGAGGCCTGGAGGGAGAGAGGAGAGAGATGTGAGGCCTGGAGGGAGAGAGGAGAGAGATGTGAGGCCAGGAGGGAGAGAGGAGAGAGATGTGAGGCCTGGAGGGAGAGAGGAGAGAGATGTGAGGCCAGGAGGGAGAGAGGAGAGAGATGTGAGGCCTGGAGGGAGAGAGGAGAGAGATGTGAGGCCTGGAAGGAGAGAGATGTGAGGCCAGGAGGGAGAGAGGAGAGAGATGTGAGGCCTGGAGGGAGAGAGGAGAGAGATGTGAGGCCTGGAGGGAGAGAGGAGAGAGATGTGAGGCCTGGAGGGAGAGAGGAGAGAGATGTGAGGCCAGGAGGGAGAGAGGAGAGAGATGTGAGGCCTGGAGGGAGAGAGGAGAGAGATGTGAGGCCAGGAGGGAGAGAGGAGAGAGAAGTGAGGCCTGGAGGGAGAGAGGAGAGAGATGTGAGGCCTGGAGGGAGAGAGGAGAGAGATGTGAGGCCTGGAGGGAGAGAGGAGAGAGATGTGAGGCCAGGAGGGAGAGAGGAGAGAGATGTGAAGCCTGGAGGGAGAGAGGAGAGAGATGTGAGGCCAGGAGGGAGAGAGGAGAGAGATGTGAGGCCTGGAGGGAGAGAGGAGAGAGATGTGAGGCCTGGAAGGAGAGAGATGTGAGGCCAGGAGGGAGAGAGGAGAGAGATGTGAGGCCTGGAGGGAGAGAGGAGAGAGATGTGAGGCCTGGAGGGAGAGAGGAGAGAGATGTGAGGCCTGGAGGGAGAGAGGAGAGAGATGTGAGGCCAGGAGGGAGAGAGGAGAGAGATGTGAGGCCTGGAGGGAGAGAGGAGAGAGATGTGAGGCCTGGAGGGAGAGAGGAGAGAGATGTGAGGCCTGGAAGGAGAGAGATGTGAGGCCAGGAGGGAGAGAGGAGAGAGATGTGAGGCCTGGAGGGAGAGAGGAGAGAGATGTGAGGCCAGGAGGGAGAGAGGACAGGGATATGAGGCATGAAGAGAGAGACAAGAGAGATGTGAAGTCTGAAGAGAGAGAGGAGAGAGATGTGAGGCCTGGAGGGAGAGAGGAGAGAGATGTGAGACCTGAAGGGAGAGACGAGAGAGATTTGAGGCCTGAAGGCAGAGAGGAGAGAGATGTGAGGCATGGAGGGAGAAAGGAGAGAGATGTGAGGCCTGGAGGGAGAGAGGAGAGAGATGTGAGGCCTGGAGGGAGAGAGGAGAGAGATGTGAGGCCTGGAGGGAGAGAGGAGAGAGATGTGAGGCCTGGAGGGAGAGAGGAGAGAGATGTGAGGCCTGGAGGGAGAGAGGAGAGAGATGTGAGGCCTGGAGGGAGAGAGGAGAGAGATGTGAGGCCTGGAGGGAGAGAGGAGAGAGATGTGAGGCCTGGAGGGAGAGAGGAGAGAGATGTGACGCCTGGAGGGAAAGAGATGTGAGGCCTGGAGGCAGAGAGGAGAAAGATGTGTGGCCTGGAGGGAGAGAGGAGAGAGATATGAGGCCAGGAGAGAGAGAGATGTGAGGCCTGAAGGCAGAGAGGAGAAAGATGTGTGGCGTGGAGGGAGAGAGGAGAGAGATGTGAGGCCTAGAGGGAGAGAGGAGAGAGATATGACGCCTGGAGGGAGAGAGATGTGAGGCCTGGAGGCATAGAGGAGAAAGATGTGTGGCCTGGAGGGAGAGAGGAGAGAGATGTGAGGCCTGGAGGGAGAGAGGAGAGAAATGTGAGGTCTGGAGGGAGAGAGGAGAGAGATGTGAGGCCTGGAGTGAGAGAGGAGAGAAATGTGAGGTCTGGAGGGAGAGAGGAGAGAGATGTGAGGCCTGGAGTGAGAGAGATGTGAGGCCAGGAGGGAGAGAGGAGAGAAATGTGAGGCCTGGAGGGAGAGAGGAGAGAGATGTGAGGCCAGGAGAGAGAGAGGAGAGAGATGTGAAGCCTGGAGGGAGAGAGATGTGAGGCCTGGAGGGAGAGAGGAGAGAGATGTGAGGCCAGGAGAGAGAGAGGAGAGAAATGTGAGGCCTGGAGGGAGAGAGGAGAGAGATGTGAGGCCTGGAGTGAGAGAGATGTGAGGCCAGGAGGGAGAGAGGAGAGAGATGTGAGGCCTGGAGGGAGAGAGAGGTGAGGCCAGGAGGGAGAGAGATGTGAGGCCTGAAGGGAGGCAGGAGAGAGATGTGAGACCTGGAGGGAGACAGGAGAGAGATGTTGGGCCAGGAGGGAGAGAGGAGAGAGATGTGAGGCCTGGAGGGAGAGAGAGGTGAGGCCAAGAGGGAGAGAGATGTGAGGCCTGGAGGGAGAGAGGAGAGAGATATGACGCCTGGAGGGAGAGAGATGTGAGGCCTGGAGGCAGAGAGGAGAAAGATGTGTGGCCTGGAGGGAGAGAGGAGAGAGATGTGAGGCCAGGAGAGAGAGAGATATGAGGCCTGAAGGCAGAGAGGAGAAAGATGTGTGGCGTGGAGGGAGAGAGGAGAGAGATGTGAGGCCTGGAGGGAGAGAGGAGAGAGATATGACGCCTGGAGGGAGAGAGATGTGAGGCCTGGAGGCAGAGAGGAGAAAGATGTGTGGCCTGGAGGGAGAGAGGAGAGAGATGTGAGGCCTGGAGGGAGAGAGGAGAGAAATGTGAGGTCTGGAGGGAGAGAGGAGAGAGATGTGAGGCCTGGAGTGAGAGAGATGTGAGGCCAGGAGGGAGAGAGGAGAGAAATGTGAGGCCTGGAGGGAGAGAGGAGAGAGATGTGAGGCCAGGAGAGAGAGAGGAGAAAGATGTGAAGCCTGGAGGGAGAGAGATGTGAGGCCTGGAGGGAGAGAGGAGAGAGATGTGAGGCCAGGAGAGAGAGAGGAGAGAAATGTGAGGCCTGGAGGGAGAGAGGAGAGAGATGTGAGGCCTGGAGTGAGAGAGATGTGAGGCCAGGAGGGAGAGAGGAGAGAGATGTGAGGCCTGGAGGGAGAGAGAGGTGAGGCCAGGAGGGAGAGAGATGTGAGGCCTGAAGGGAGGCAGGAGAGAGATGTGAGACCTGGAGGGAGACAGGAGAGAGATGTTGGGCCAGGAGGGAGAGAGGAGAGAGATGTGAGGCCTGGAGGGAGAGAGATGTGAGGCCTGGAGGCAGAGAGGAGAAAGATGTGTGGCCTGGAGGGAGAGAGGAGAGAGATGTGAGGCCAGGAGAGAGAGAGATGTGAGGCCTGAAGGCAGAGAGGAGAAAGATGTGTGGCGTGGAGGGAGAGAGGAGAGAGATGTGAGGCCTGGAGGGAGAGAGGAGAGAGATATGACGCCTGGAGGGAGAGAGATGTGAGGCCTGGAGGCAGAGAGGAGAAAGATGTGTGGCCTGGAGGGAGAGAGGAGAGAGATGTGAGGCCTGGAGGGAGAGAGGAGAGAAATGTGAGGTCTGGAGGGAGAGAGGAAAGAGATGTGAGGCCTGGAGTGAGAGAGATGTGAGGCCAGGAGGGAGAGAGGAGAGAAATGTGAGGCCTGGAGGGAGAGAGGAGAGAGATGTGAGGCCAGGAGAGAGAGAGGAGAGAGATGTGAAGCCTGGAGGGAGAGAGGAGAGAGATGTGAGGCCAGGAGAGAGAGAGGAGAGAAATGTGAGGCCTGGAGGGAGAGAGGAGAGAGATGTGAGGCCTGGAGTGAGAGAGATGTGAGGCCAGGAGGGAGAGAGATGTGAGGCCTGGAGGGAGAGAGAGGTGAGGCCAGGAGGGAGAGAGATGTGAGGCCTGAAGGGAGGCAGGAGAGAGATGTGAGACCTGGAGGGAGACAGGAGAGAGATGTTGGGCCAGGAGGGAGAGAGGAGAGAGATGTGAGGCCTGGAGGGAGAGAGAGGTGAGGCCAAGAGGGAGAGAGATGTGAGGCCTGGAGGGAGAGAGGAGAGAGATGTGAGGCCAGGAGGGAGAGATGTGAGGCCTGGAGGGAGAGAGGAGAGGCATGTGAGACCTGGAGGGAGAGAGGAGAGAGATGTGAGGCCAGGAGGGAGAGAGGAGAGAGATATGAGGCCTGGAGGGAGAGAGGAGAGAGATGTGAGGCCTGGAGTGAGAGAGATGTGAGGCCAGGAGGGAGAGAGGATAGAGATGTGAGGCCTGGAGGGAGAGAGATGTGAGGCCTGAAGGGAGGCAGGAGAGAGATGTGAGACCGAGAGAGGAGAGAGATGTGAGGCCAGGAGGGAGAGAGGAGAGAGATGTGAGGCCTGGAGGGAGAGAGAGGTGAGGCCAGGAGGGAAAGAGATGTGAGGCCTGAAGGGAGGCAGGAGAGAGAAGTGAGGCCAGGAGGGAGAGATGTGAGGCCTGGAGGGAGAGAGGAGAGGCATGTGAGACCTGGAGGGAGAGAGGAGAGAGATGTGAGGCCAGGAGGGAGAAAGGAGAGAGATATGAGGCCTGGAGGGAGAGAGGAGAGAGATGTGAGGCCTGGAGTGAGAGAGATGTGAGGCCAGGAGGGAGAGAGGAGAGAGATGTGAGGCCTGGAGGGAGAGAGAGGTGAGGCCAGGAGGGAGAGAGGAGGGAGATGTGAGGCCTGAAGGGAGGCAGGAGAGAGATGTGAGGCCAGGAGGGAGAGATGTGAGGCCTGGAGGGAGAGAGGAGAGGGATGTGAGGCCTGGAGGGAGAGAGGAGAGGGATGTGAGGCCTGGAGGGAGAAAGGAGAGAGATGTGAGGCCTGGAGGGAGAGAGGAGAGAGATGTGAGGCCTGGAGGGAGAGAGGAGAGAGATGTGAGGCCAGGAGGGAGAGATGTGAGGCCTGAAGGGAGAGACGAGAGAGATTTGAGGCCTGAAGGCAGAGAGGAGAGAGATGTGAGGCATGGAGGGAGAAAGGAGAGAGATGTGAGGCCTGGAGGGAGAGAGGAGAGAGATGTGAGGCCTGGAGGGAGAGAGGAGAGAGATGTGAGGCCTGGAGGGAGAGAGGAGAGAGATGTGAGGCCTGGAGGGAGAGAGGAGAGAGATGTGAGGCCTGGAGGGAGAGAGGAGAGAGATGTGAGGCCTGGAGGGAGAGAGGAGAGAGATGTGAGGCCTGGAGGGAGAGAGGAGAGAGATGTGAGGCCTGGAGGGAGAGAGGAGAGAGATGTGACGCCTGGAGGGAAAGAGATGTGAGGCCTGGAGGCAGAGAGGAGAAAGATGTGTGGCCTGGAGGGAGAGAGGAGAGAGATGTGAGGCCAGGAGAGAGAGAGATGTGAGGCCTGAAGGCAGAGAGGAGAAAGATGTGTGGCGTGGAGGGAGAGAGGAGAGAGATGTGAGGCCTAGAGGGAGAGAGGAGAGAGATATGACGCCTGGAGGGAGAGAGATGTGAGGCCTGGAGGCATAGAGGAGAAAGATGTGTGGCCTGGAGGGAGAGAGGAGAGAGATGTGAGGCCTGGAGGGAGAGAGGAGAGAAATGTGAGGTCTGGAGGGAGAGAGGAGAGAGATGTGAGGCCTGGAGTGAGAGAGGAGAGAAATGTGAGGTCTGGAGGGAGAGAGGAGAGAGATGTGAGGCCTGGAGTGAGAGAGATGTGAGGCCAGGAGGGAGAGAGGAGAGAAATGTGAGGCCTGGAGGGAGAGAGGAGAGAGATGTGAGGCCAGGAGAGAGAGAGGAGAGAGATGTGAAGCCTGGAGGGAGAGAGATGTGAGGCCTGGAGGGAGAGAGGAGAGAGATGTGAGGCCAGGAGAGAGAGAGGAGAGAAATGTGAGGCCTGGAGGGAGAGAGAAGAGAGATGTGAGGCCTGGAGTGAGAGAGATGTGAGGCCTGGAGGGAGAGAGGAGAGAGATGTGAGGCCTGGAGGGAGAGAGAGGTGAGGCCAGGAGGGAGAGAGATGTGAGGCCTGAAGGGAGGCAGGAGAGAGATGTGAGACCTGGAGGGAGACAGGAGAGAGATGTTGGGCCAGGAGGGAGAGAGGAGAGAGATGTGAGGCCTGGAGGGAGAGAGAGGTGAGGCCAAGAGGGAGAGAGATGTGAGGCCTGGAGGGAGAGAGGAGAGAGATATGACGCCTGGAGGGAGAGAGATGTGAGGCCTGGAGGCAGAGAGGAGAAAGATGTGTGGCCTGGAGGGAGAGAGGAGAGAGATGTGAGGCCAGGAGAGAGAGAGATGTGAGGCCTGAAGGCAGAGAGGAGAAAGATGTGTGGCGTGGAGGGAGAGAGGAGAGAGAAGTGAGGCCTGGAGGGAGAGAGGAGAGAGATATGACGCCTGGAGGGAGAGAGATGTGAGGCCTGGAGGCAGAGAGGAGAAAGATGTGTGGCCTGGAGGGAGAGAGGAGAGAGATGTGAGGCCTGGAGGGAGAGAGGAGAGAAATGTGAGGTCTGGAGGGAGAGAGGAGAGAGATGTGAGGCCTGGAGTGAGAGAGATGTGAGGCCAGGAGGGAGAGAGGATAGAAATGTGAGGCCAGGAGGGAGAGAGGAGAGAGATGTGAGGCCAGGAGAGAGAGAGGAGAGAGATGTGAAGCCTGGAGGGAGAGAGATGTGAGGCCTGGAGGGAGAGAGGAGAGAGATGTGAGGCCAGGAGAGAGAGAGGAGAGAAATGTGAGGCCTGGAGGGAGAGAGGAGAGAGATGTGAGGCCTGGAGTAAGAGAGATGTGAGGCCAGGAGGGAGAGAGGAGAGAGATGTGAGGCCTGGAGGGAGAGAGAGGTGAGGCCAGGAGGGAGAGAGATGTGAGGCCTGAAGGGAGGCAGGAGAGAGATGTGAGACCTGGAGGGAGACAGGAGAGAGATGTTGGGCCAGGAGGGAGAGAGGAGAGAGATGTGAGGCCTGGAGGGAGAGAGATGTGAGGCCTGGAGGCAGAGAGGAGAAAGATGTGTGGCCTGGAGGGAGAGAGGAGAGAGATGTGAGGCCAGGAGAGAGAGAGATGTGAGGCCTGAAGGCAGAGAGGAGAAAGATGTGTGGCGTGGAGGGAGAGAGGAGAGAGATGTGAGGCCTGGAGGGAGAGAGGAGAGAGATATGACGCCTGGAGGGAGAGAGATGTGAGGCCTGGAGGCAGAGAGGAGAAAGATGTGTGGCCTGGAGGGAGAGAGGAGAGAGATGTGAGGCCTGGAGGGAGAGAGGAGAGAAATGTGAGGTCTGGAGGGAGAGAGGAGAGAGATGTGAGGCCTGGAGTGAGAGAGATGTGAGGCCAGGAGGGAGAGAGGAGAGAAATGTGAGGCCTGGAGGGAGAGAGGAGAGAGATGTGAGGCCAGGAGAGAGAGAGGAGAGAGATGTGAAGCCTGGAGGGAGAGAGGAGAGAGATGTGAGGCCAGGAGAGAGAGAGGAGAGAAATGTGAGGCCTGGAGGGAGAGAGGAGAGAGATGTGAGGCCTGGAGTGAGAGAGATGTGAGGCCAGGAGGGAGAGAGATGTGAGGCCTGGAGGGAGAGAGAGGTGAGGCCAGGAGGGAGAGAGATGTGAGGCCTGAAGGGAGGCAGGAGAGAGATGTGAGACCTGGAGGGAGACAGGAGAGAGATGTTGGGCCAGGAGGGAGAGAGGAGAGAGATGTGAGGCCTGGAGGGAGAGAGAGGTGAGGCCAAGAGGGAGAGAGATGTGAGGCCTGGAGGGAGAGAGGAGAGAGATGTGAGGCCAGGAGGGAGAGATGTGAGGCCTGGAGGGAGAGATGTGAGGCCTGGAGGGAGAGAGGAGAGGCATGTGAGACCTGGAGGGAGAGAGGAGAGAGATGTGAGGCCAGGAGGGAGAGAGGAGAGAGATATGAGGCCTGGAGGGAGAGAGGAGAGAGATGTGAGGCCTGGAGTGAGAGAGATGTGAGGCCAGGAGGGAGAGAGGATAGAGATGTGAGGCCTGGAGGGAGAGAGATGTGAGGCCTGAAGGGAGGCAGGAGAGAGATGTGAGACCGAGAGAGGAGAGAGATGTGAGGCCAGGAGGGAGAGAGGAGAGAGATGTGAGGCCTGGAGGGAGAGAGAGGTGAGGCCAGGAGGGAAAGAGATGTGAGGCCTGAAGGGAGGCAGGAGAGAGAAGTGAGGCCAGGAGGGAGAGATGTGAGGCCTGGAGGGAGAGAGGAGAGGCATGTGAAACCTGGAGGGAGAGAGGAGAGAGATGTGAGGCCAGGAGGGAGAAAGGAGAGAGATATGAGGCCTGGAGGGAGAGAGGAGAGAGATGTGAGGCCTGGAGTGAGAGAGATGTGAGGCCAGGAGGGAGAGAGGAGAGAGATGTGAGGCCTGGAGGGAGAGAGAGGTGAGGCCAGGAGGGAGAGAGGAGGGAGATGTGAGGCCTGAAGGGAGGCAGGAGAGAGATGTGAGGCCAGGAGGGAGAGATGTGAGGCCTGGAGGGAGAGAGGAGAGGGATGTGAGGCCTGGAGGGAGAGAGGAGAGGGATGTGAGGCCTGGAGGGAGAGAGGAGAGAGATGTGAGGCCTGGAGGGAGAGAGGAGAGAGATGTGAGGCCTGAAGGAAAAGAGGAGAGGGATATGAGGCCTGAAGGGAGAGACAAGAGAGATGTGAGGCCTGAAGGGAGAGAGGAGAGAGATGTGAGGCCTGGAGGGAGAGAGGAGAGAGATGTGAGGCCAGGAGGGAAAGAGGAGAGGGATGTGAGGCCTGGAGGGAGAGAGGAGAGAGATGTGAGGCATAGAGGGAGAGAGGAGAGGGATATGAGGCCTGAAGGGAGAGACAAGAGAGATGTGAGGCCTGAAGGGAGACAGGAGAGAGATGTGAGGCCTGGAGAGAGAGGAGAGATTTGTGAGGCCTGGCGGAAGAGAGGAGAGAGATGTAAGGCCCGGAGGGAGAGAAGAGAGAGATGTGAGGCCTGAAGGGAGAGAGGAGAGAGATGTGAGGCCAGGAGGGAGAGAGGAGAGAGATGAGAGGCCTGAAGGGAGAGTGGAGAGGGATATGAGGCCTGGAGGGAGACAGGAGAGAGACGTGAGGCCAGGAGAGAAAGAGGAGAGAGACGTGAGGCCTGGAGGGAGAGAGGAGAGAGACGTGAGGCCTTGAGGGAGAGATGAGAGGGATGTGAGGCTTGGAGGGAGAGAGGAGAGAGATGTAAGGCCAGGAGGGAGAGAGGAGAGAGATGTGAGGCCTGGAGGGAGAGAGGAGAGAGATGTGAGGCCTGGAGGGAGAGAGGAGAGGGATTTGAGGCCTGAAGGGAGAGACGAGAGAGATTTGAGGCCTGAAGGGAGAGAGGAGAGAGATTTGAGGCCTGAAGGGAGAGAGGAGAGAGATGTGAGGCATCGAGGGTGAGAGGAGAGAGATGTGAGGCCTGGAGGGAGAGAGGAGAGAGATGTGAGGCCTGGAGGAAAAGAGGAGAGGGATATGAGGCCTGAAGGGAGAGAGGAGAGAGATTTGAGGCCTGGAGGGTATGAGGAGAGAGATGTAAGGCCTGGAGGGAGAGAGGAGAGAGATGGGAGGCCTGAAGGGAGAGAGGAGGGAGATGTGAGGCCAGGAGGGAGAGAGATGAGAGGCCTGAAGGGAGAGAGGAGAGAGGAGAGAGATTTGAGGCCTGGAGGGTGAGAGGAGAGAGATGTGAGGCCTGGAGGGAGAGAGGAGAAAGATGTGAGGCCTGGAGGAAAAGAAGAGAGGAATATGAGGCCTGAAGGGAGAGAGGAGAGAGATGTGAGGCCTGAAGGGAGAGAGGAGAGAGATGTGAGGCCAGGAGGGAAAGAGATGAGAGGCCAGGAGGGAAAGAGGAGAGGGATGTGAGGCCTGGAGGGAGAAAGGAGAGAGATGTGAGGCATAAAGGGAGAGAGGAGAGGGATATGAGGCCTGAAGGGAGAGACAAGAGAGATGTGAGGCCTGGAGGGAGACAGGAGAGAGATGTGAGGCTTGGAGGGAGAGAGGAGAGATTTGTGAGGCCTGGAGGAAGAGAGGAGAGAGATGTGAGGCCTGGAGGGAGAGAGGAGAGGGATTTGAGTCCTGAAGGGAGAGACAAGAAAGATGTGAGGCCTGGAATGAGAGAGGAGAGAGATGTGAGGCCAGGAGGGAGAGAAGAGAGGGATGTGAGGCCTGGAGGGAGAGAGGAGAGAGATGTGAGGCCTGGAGGGAGAGATGAGAGGGATGTGAGGCCTGGAGGGAGAGAGGAGAGAGATGTAAGGCCAGGAGGGAGAGAGGAGAGAGATGTGAGGCCTGAAGGGAGAGAGGAGAGAGATGTGAGGCCAGGAGGAAGAGAGGAGAGAGATGAGAGGCCTGAAGGGAGAGAGGAGAGGGATATGAGGCCTGAAGGTAGAGAGGAGAGAGACGTGAGGCCAGGAGGGAAAGAGGAGAGAGACGTGAGGCCTGGAGGGAGAGAGGAGAGAGATGTAAGGCCAGGAGGGAGAGAGGAGAGAGATGTGAGGCCTGGAGGGAGAGAGGAGAGATATGTGAGGCCTGGAGGGAGAGAGGAGAGGGATTTGAGGCCAGAAGAGAGAGACGAGAGAGATTTGAGGCCTGAAGGGAGAGAGGAGAGAGATGTGAGGCCTGGAGGGTGAGAGGAGAGATGTGAGGCCTGGAGGGAGAGAGGAGAGAGATGTGAGGCCTGGAGGAAAAGAGGAGAGGGATATGAGGCCTGAAGGGAGAGAGGAGAGAGATGTGAGGCCTGGAGGGAGAGAGATGAGAGGCCTGAAGGGAGAGAGGAGAGAGATTTGAGGCCTGGAGGGTGAGAGGAGAGAGATGTAAGGCCTAGAGGTAGAGAGGAGAGAGATGTGAGGCCTGAAGGGAGAGAGGATAGAGATGTGAGGCCAGGAGGGAGAGAGATGAGAGGCCTGAAGGGAGAGAGGAGAGAGATTTGAGGCCTGGAGGGTGAGAGGAGAGAGATGTGAGGCCTGGAGGGAAAGAGGAGAGAGATGTGAGGCCTGGAAGAAAAGAGGAGAGGGATATGAGGCCTGAAGGGAGAGACAAGAGAGATGTGAGGCCTGAAGGGAGAGAGGAGAGAGATGTGAGGCCTGGAGGGAGAGAGGAGAGAGATGTGAGGCCTGGAGGAAGGGAGGAGAGAGATGTGAGGCCTGGAGGGAGAGAGGAGAGGGATTTGAGGCCTGAAGGGAGAGACAAGAAAGATGTGAGGCCTGGAGCGAGAGAGGAGAGAGATGTGAGGCCTGAGGGAGAAAGGAGAGAGAATTGAGGCCTGGAGGGAGAGAGGAGAGAGATGTGAGGCCAGGAGGGAGAGAGAAGAGAGATGAGAAGCCAGGAGGGAGAGAGGAGAGAGATGTGAGGCCTGGAGGGAGAGAGGAGAGAGATGTGAGGCCTGGAGGAAGAGAGGAGAGAGATGTGAGGCCTGGGGGAGAAAGGAGAGAGAAGTGAGGCCTGGAGGGAGAGAGGGAGAGATGTGAGGCCTGGAGGGAGAGATGAGAGGGATGTGAGGCCTGGAGGGAGAGATGAGAGGGATGTGAGGCCTGGAGGGAGAGATGAGAGGGATGTGAGGCCTGGAGGGAGAGAGGAGAGAGATGTAAGGCCAGGAGGGAGAGAGGAGAGAGATGTAAGGCCAGGAGGGAGAGAGGAGAGAGATGTGAGGCCAGGAGGGAGACAGATGAGAGGCCTGAAGGGAGAGAGGAGAGAGAGATGTGAGGCCTGGAGGGAGAGAGGAGAGAGATGTGAGGCCTGGAGGAAAAGAGGAGAGGGATATGAGGCCTGAAGGGAGAGAGGAGAGAGATGTGAGGCCTGAAGGGAGAGAGGAGAGAGACGTGAGGCCAGGAGGGAAAGAGGAGAGAGATGTGAGGCCTGTAAGGAGAGATGAGAGAGATGTGAGGCCTGGAGGGAGAGAGGAGAGGGATATGAGGCCTGAAGGGAAAGACATTAGAGATGTGAGGCCTGAACGGAGAGAGGAGAGAGATGTGAGGCCTGGAGGAAGAGAGCAGAGAGATGTGAGGCCTGGAGGGAGAGAGGAGAGGGATTTGAGGCCTGAAGGGAGAGACAAGAAAGATGTGAGGCCTGGAGCGAGAGAGGAGAGAGATGTGAGGCCTGGAGGGAGAGAGGAGAGAGATGTGAGGCCTGGAGGGAGAGATGAGAGCGATATGAGGCCTGAAGGGAGAGAGGAGAGAGATGTGAGGCCTGGAGGGAGAGGAGAGAGATGTGAGGGCTGAAGGGAGAGAGGAGAGAGATGTGAGGCCAGGAGGGAGAGAGATGACAGGCGAGGCCTGGAGGGAGAAAGGAGAGAGAAGTGAGGCCTGGAGGGAGATAGGAGAGAGATTTGAGGCCTGGAGGGAGAGAGCAGAGAGATGTGAGGCCTGGAGGGAGAGAGGAGAGGGATTTGAGGCCTGAAGGGAGAGACAAGAAAGATGTGAGGCCTGGAGCGAGAGAGGAGAGAGATGTGAGGCCTGGAGGGAGAGAGGAGAGAGATGTGAGGCCTGGAGGGAGAGATGAGAGGGATATGAGGCCTGAAGGGAGAGAGGAGAGAGATGTGAGGCCTGGAGGGAGAGGAGAGAGATGTGAGGCCTGGAGGGAGAGAGGAGAGAGATGTGAGGCCAGGAGGGAGAGAGATGAGAGGCGAGGCCTGGAGGTAGAAAGGAGAGAGAAGTGAGGCCTGGAGGGAGATAGGAGAGAGATTTGAGGCCTGGAGGGAGAGAGGAGAGAGATGTGAGGCCTGGAGGGAGAGAGGAGAGAGATGAGAGGCCAGGAGGGAGAGAGGAGAGAGATGTGAGGCCTGGAGGGAGAGAGGAGAGAGATGTGAGGCCAGGAGAGAGAAGAGAGGGATGTGAGGCCTTGAGGGAGAGAGGAGAGAGATGTGAGGCCTGGAGGGAGAGAAGAGAGAGATGTGAGGCCTGGAGGGAGAGACGAGAGGGATGTGCGGCCTGGAGGGAGAGACGAGAGAGATGTAAGGCCAGGAGGGAGAGAGGAGAGAGATGTGAGGCCTGGAGGGAGAGAGGAGAGAGATGTGAGGCCAGGAGGGAGAGAGATGTGAGTCCAGGAGGGATAGAGGAGAGAGATATGAGGCCTGGAGGGAGAGAGATGTGAGGCTTGGACGGATAGAAGAGGGAGGACAGAGGTGCAGAGAGGTGAGTGGTAAGAGAGGCAGAGGTAGGATGTGTGACGGGTAGAAGAGAGAAAGCTGGAGTGGTAGGATAGATAGGTAGGGAGTAAAAGAGAGATGAGAGGCGCAGAGATGGAGGGGTAGAGGAAAGAGGAAAGAAGCATAAATAGCAGAGAGACATAGACAAGAGGCATGAGGAGCCCAGAGACAGAGAGAGGCAAGAAGGGTTAGAAGTAGGAGGTGGTGAATAGAGAAGGGAGGCAGAAGGCAAAAGATTCAAAGAAGGAAAGTGGTGCAAATTGGTAGAGTAGAAAGGGGCGAAGTTCGGCAGGGTAGCTCAGAGAGGCACAAGACGAGGAATAGGTGGAGGAGGAGCAATTTAGTGAAAATAGAGGCGTGAGGTGAAGAGGGGTAGAGGAGGGAGGCTCGGGGGTGGAGAGGCATGAGGTGCGGAGACGTAGAGAAGAGAGGCGAGAGGCACAGAGGGGTAGAAGAGGTAGAGGTAGATAAGGGAGACCTACCTAATACTATAATACCTATAGGTATCTATGTAAACAGTCTATTTATAGATGCTTGTTCTAAATAAACAAATATATATATATATATATATATCTAGATAGATAGATAGATAGATAGATAGATAGATAGATAGATAGAGTTGTAAATCCAATTAATGTAAGCTGTGTACTGCATTTACATATATCTGTAGTTACATACTTGTGACTTAGGCATTATATACTATATACTGTAAGTATAAGTTGTGTATTGTGTATATTTTAAACATATAGTTAATTATATAGAATACATATATCTGTAATCCATTATAGTACATTATTATCATTAGTATCCTATAGTAGATTACTAGGAGGAGAGTAGTGGTAGGGGGTTAGTGTAGGAGGAGAGAAGGGTTCAGCGGAGGAGGGAAGGCAAAGGAGAAGAAGGGAGGTAAACAGAGAGCTGAGGTAGTAGGATGTGTAATATATCCTCTATCCTATGGATAGAAGATAAATACTGTAGTATATCCCATTTAATATGATAATACTTATAGGAATCTATATAAACAATATAGGTAAAGGTGTGTGTGCTAATTATATATGACGTGTCTATATCTATTTTACTTATTTATATTTACAATTTGTGCAGATGTCTGTATTTTATATATGTGTTGTCCAGTGTGTGTGTGTGTGTGTGTGTGTGTGTATATATATAAATGTATATGTACACTTATTAGGCTGTATACATATACAGTTTGGGTACATTACATAAGTGGATACTACTTACTGACTATTACAAAGGTCGCACTACATGATGGGTGAATGAGCTCAGTACAGATTTTTTCACAATACCTTGTAGTGCTTTCTGTCATTTTGCCATTTGTCCATATACAGTATGTGTAAGGTGTGTATTGCATGTATATATTTCTCTGATTATATACTGTATATATACCTGTTTTAAGTAGTACCACTTATGTAATGTATCTCTATATACAGTAAGTGTAAGGTGTATATTTAAACAAATTGAATAGATAGACAGATGTTATATTACATTACTATTACTAGTATCCTATCATATATTACTATGTTTTAGCCATAGAGATGTTAGAGCAGAAATTCTGCATGACATGTTTGATCCCATCAACCACTTAGTGGCCTTATTACGATGGGTCCCTATACTAACACTTTACATGTAGGGCAGGAGATCACCTTCTTATAGACTCACTGTTACAGGGCAGTTTATAAAAACTTGATCTCTGGGGTGTATAGAGAGTGGGGGTCAGTATTTATTCTAGAGGTAAAGTCTTAGTGTAGGGACCCATCTGAATGAGGTCGCCGTGACGTGGCAGATGGGCTCGCACAATTTACTAAATTGTGCGCCAAGAACCTCACGTTTATAACTGTAGTCAGTGATACATGAAAGTGTAGTCTAAGAATTATATCATTACAAGCTCCGCACCAGAAGTATCAGCTCACTTGTCAGAAATGGGTCTAGTCTGTGTATATAGAACTGTGTCTAGTCTGTGTATATAGAACTGGATCTAGTCTGTGTATATAGAACTGGGTCTAGTCTGTGTATCTAGAACTGGGTCTAGTCTGTGTATCTAGAACTGGGTCAAGTCTGTGTATCTAGAACTATGTCTAGTCTGTGTATATAGAACTGGGTCTAGTCTGTGTATCTAGAACTGGGTCTAGTCTGTGTATCTAGAACTATGTCTAGTCTGTGTATATAGAACTGGGTCTAGTCTGTGTATCTAGAACTGGGTCTAGTCTGAGTATCTAGAACTGGGTCTAGTCTGTGTATCTAGAACTGGGTCTAGTCTGTGTATCTAGAACTGGGTCTAGTCTGTGTATCTAGAACTGGGTCTAGTCTGTGTATATAGAACTGGGTCTAGTCTGTGTATATAGAACTGGGTCTAGTCTGTGTATATAGAACTGGGTCTAGTCTGTGTATATAGAACTGGGTCTAGTCTGAACTTCTTCAACTAGGCTCACAACTAGCACCTATCAGATGATTTATGGTATTGGTCTTTTTGTTAAAGAAATAATGAAACAATGTATTTTGTCTTGTTGTCTTGTTCACCTTTGGTTGTATTACATCATTGTAACCAGATGTTTGTATATCATTTGCTTGTATATAATATGCTGTAGTGGTCACATCCAGTACATGCCTATGAGGAGGGCTGGCTCCAGATTTGTGTGGGCTTTTGGGCAACAGATCCTCAGTGGGCCGCTATTGGAACAACTCTTATGCACTGTAGCAAAAAGACAACCAAAATTGGGTGGTTTTTGCTTAGGCAGATGTACTGGAGTGGGCTGTAATATAGTCCATTCCATACAAGCGGATAGAACCTGTTCAGACATCAGAAAGTATTGTGGAATGCCTCTTTATTCGCTGCCACCGGCTCATAGTGGTGGAATATATACACACACACATTATATATACATATATATATATATATATA
Source organism: Leptodactylus fuscus (assembly GCF_031893055.1). Lineage (NCBI taxonomy): Eukaryota > Metazoa > Chordata > Amphibia > Anura > Leptodactylidae > Leptodactylus > Leptodactylus fuscus. Next base: position 80,014,519 of record NC_134274.1, on the reverse strand, counting down.
TATATATATATATATATATATATACTAGCTGGTACCTGCGACTTCGTCTGCGGTGATTGTAGAAGTGGGTATATACAGGCATGGGTAAGGTTTTCGTACTGTGTATAAGGTATGGGATATGAAATGAAACTTTGTATCTTGTTTTTGCTGTAATTCAGACAATACATGAGACTTTTGTGTTGAAGTTGATTTGTATTTGAGCTGCTATATATACGGTGTTGTGAGAAACGTGACATAGTGACTTTGGGACAGAAGTATTTGAAGTTAACCCTTTCCCGTCGATGGCATTTTTTGATTTTCGTTTTTGACTCCCCTCCCTCTAAACCCCAAAACTTTTTTATTTCTCCGCTCCCAGAGCCATATGAGGTCTTAATTTTTCCTGGGACAAATTTTTCTTCATGATGCCACCATTATTTATTCTATATAATGTACTGGGAAGCAGGGAAAAAATTCAGAATGGGGTGGATTTGAAGAAAAAATGCATTTCTGCGACTTTCTTACGGGCTTTGGTTTTACGGCGTTCACTGTGCAACCAAAATTACATGTCCCCTGTATTCTGTGTTTCCTTACGATTCTGGGGATACCAAATTTATATGGTTATATTTACATTTTGACCCCTTAAAAAAAATCCAAAACTGTGTTTAAAATTTTTTATTTTTAAAGTCGCCATATTCCGACAGCCGTAACTTTTTTATACGTGCGTGTACGGGGATGTATAGGGCGTCTTTTTTTGCGTGACTGGGTGTACTTTGTAGTTCTACCATTTTCGGGAAATGTTATTGCTTTGATCACTTTTTATTCAAATTTTTATCAGAATCAAAACAGTGAAAAAACAGCGGTTTGGCACTTTTGACCATTTTTCCCGCTACAGTGTTTACCGAACAGGAAAAATATTTGTATAGCTTTGTAGAGCGGGCGATTTCGGACGTGGGGATACCTAATATGTATGTGTTTCACAGTTTTTAAGTACTTTTATATGTGTTCTAGGGAAAAGGGGGTGATTTGAATTTTTAATCCTTTTTATTTTTTTTTAATATTTTTTTAACTTTTTTTTTTAAAAAAATTTTTTTTGCATTTATTAGACCGCCTAGGGGTATTGACATGGGTGGGGGGTGTCACGGATTGTCAGAGCGGTGGGGGTCGGCAAACATGGCTGCTCCGGAGTGTTAAAGAGAGCCTCCTGGAGTATCGGTAAGGTGAGGGGCAAAGTGGTAAAGTATATGTATATGTGATTGTGTGGGGTTAGGGGCGAGGCTGTAGAGGGCAATATGAATTTTGTGGCTTGCTATGGTCCAAAGAGTGTGAGATTGCAGAGATGGTGGTGTGAGTTTGGGTTTTGTGGGGGTCCTGGCACAAACGTATGTGCGCTATTGTGACGAAAAGTAGCCTATTGTTTAATCGGGTGTATTAACTATGTTTGTGGAAAATTTCAGCCGAATCGGTCGAGCGGTTTTTCCGTGATTGAGGAACAAACATCCGAACATGCAAACATCCAAACACACAAACCCACAAACATCCAAACTCACAAACTTTCATCTTTATAATATTAATAGGATTTATGCAAGGGCATAACTAGCAAAAACTGTGTCCCAGAGCAAACTTTGATCTTTCCTGTCCCCCACACGGTGTAAAACCCCATTTACACGCCTGTAAACTCAATATAACGTCCCATAGCAACCCCTCCACACAGTATAATATCTCAAAACACCCCTTCACATATCCTGAAGCCACACCCCTTCACATATCCTGAAGCCACACCCCTTCACATATCCTGAAGCCACACCCCTTCACATATCCTGAAGCCACACCCCCAAAACAACACCTGTACAAACCTGACCTGTATTTATGGATTGATACGGTGACATCCCTAACCCCAGTATGTAATAGTATGGTGGATAGTAATAACTAAATAGTTCTACCAAGTACAATGATGAGAAGGAATTAAAGACTGGACGCCATTTGATGGAAGTGTATATCATTACATGTGTTTGTGGACAAAAATATAATTTTAAAAAACACTATGGAGTTTTTGGCATCTTCAGTATGCATGTACATATACAGGTGAGATTGCTTTGGTTATAATCCAACTTATATGATCGCTGCGGACAGAAGTGAGAGGAGTTCAAGACCACACTCAGGGCCGGTGTCAGCGTACGGCGTAGTCGGGCAAGTGCCGGGGCCCACAGATCCTTTGGAGGATCCCCGGCACTTGCCCGCCCCAGGACTTGCCTGTCCCGATTTCAGCTCATTGGCGTCCGATGGATGGCGATGAGCTGAATACATAGGTGATTAAAGCAGGAGCTGTGACAGCTCAGCTCCTGTTTTAACGCTGCGGCGTGTGTAGGCGCGATGTGATGACGTCACATCGTGTCTACAACTATGTGAATAGCGTGAGAGCAGAGAGAGGAGCGGCGGGGGAGCGATGGAAGGTGAGTGTAAGTGTTTGTTTTTTGTGTTAAACATTAAGGTGGAACATAATGAAGGGGGCCCATGAAACTGGGGGGCAAATGAAGGGGAGGGGGGGAACGGCATGACACTGGGCAATGAAGGGGGGGAGGGGTGGCATGACATTGGGGCAGATGGGGGAGGGGGGAGAACGGCATGACACTGGGGCAGATGAAGGGGGGGTCGGCATGACACTGGGGCAGATGAGGGGGGGGAGAATGGCATGAAACTGGGGCAGATGAAGGGGGGATCGGCATGACACTTGGGCAGATGAGGGGGGGGGGAGAATGGCATGACCCTGGGGCAGATGAGGGGGGGGGGGAATGGCATGACCCTGGGGCATATGAAGGGGGGAGGATGGCATGACACTGGGGCAGAGGAAGGGAGGGGAGAATGGCATGACACTGGGGCAGATGAGGGGGGTAGAACAGCATGACACTGGGGCAGATGAGGGGGGAGAACGGCATGACACTGGGGCAGATGAGGGGGGGAGAACGGCATGACACTGGGGCAGATGAAGGGGGGACGGCATGACACTGGGGCAGAGACGGGGACATGAAACTGTGGGCAGATGGAGGGGGAAAATGGCATGAAACTGGGGACAGAGATGGAGGGGGGACATGAAACTGGGGGCAGAGGAAGGGTGTATATGAAACTGGGGGAGAGATGGAGGGGGCATGTAATTTACGGGTGACTAGGAGGATTATACTGTGTGGGAGCACACGAAAAATGAATGAGAATGGGCGGAGTCAACATAAAAGAGGGCAGAGCTAAATTTGCTGTGGCGCGCCGCACATCTTATGCCTCTTTCTGCTCTTCAAAAGTTGGGAGGTATGGCGTTGGTGATGCCACACTCCTGCGTGACGTCACTCACTTCATCTGCGACGTGTAGTGTCCCGACTCCCCCGTCTCCTCCACAAGGGGGCCCACTGAGGCTCTGGGCCCATAAAAACCTGGCGCCGGCCCTGACCACATTGATGTATCTTCTAGTGAACAGTATTTCATAAATGCAATTAACAAAAAAAAAAAATTATCCAAAGACGTCTATGGCCTTTACAGGGTTTTTCCAGGTTGGAAGCCATATTTTATATATGACCTATTCTCAGACCCAGCAGCGATCAGTTGTTCCAGACAGTCTCCAAGTTGCAGGCACAGCTACTCCTCAGTATACAGTAGGTTCCAGCACCAACACCATTGAAAACAATGGGAGGAACAACCAGTGACAGAACTGGGGTTTGTGGCTCCTCTTCTCCCCAGTCCTTGGATCTCTCCAGACACTCTGTCCATATGCAATGAATTGGTAGTATACCATGGTAAAAAGAAGAAAACATGGATGAACATGAATTTTTAGTCGTGTCCTTTGTGGGTAGGTGAAGTATCCTGGTAAAGCAATTCAACAGTGAGAGGTGACAGTGCTCACTTAAGCCACAGGGGGTCCTACTCAAGAAAGATCCAAATAGAACGTACAACATCTTCAACTCTCAGAAAGAACGCTATGATGGGTTATACACCAAAGATATGCAAATAATAAGCATTATATGGACGGCCACAATGGCTTCCCAATACAGCAGGCGTGACTAGCGATTAGTCCAGTGATGTCATACAGTATATACAGAATAAAATAGATAAATGAGTAAATAAGTAAATATATTGCCACACAAACAATTCATCATAAAAGAGTTAGAGCGTTACAAAAAGCCTGAGAGAGCCCAATAAATCATTTCATAGTCCATTGCAAGATATACACCAAGACCAGATCAATAAGAAAATCAGTAATAATACATAAAGTCTGCTCAAAAGCGCAAAAATCATTGTCTAAGAGTTAAAGGGGCTCTATGATTGGGAAAAGTTATTCTTAGATAAGCACATCCTTGCATAGGCTTTAGAAAGGCTATTCCACACCTACCTTTAGTATGTAAATTGCCTCAGTAGATTTGGAATAAGTCCGTTTTTATTCATATGCTAATGAGCTTAGACCGTGCAGCGGAAGTGTCTGTGTGCACTGTCTGCTCTATGTGTATGTATAGCAGAGAAGACTCATCAGCACAGCAGCCTCTGCTATACATATATACATATAGAGCAGACAGTGCACACAGACACTTACGGTGCACGGTCTAATCTCATTAACATTTGACTTATTCAAAGTCTACTGAGGCAATTTACATACTAAAGGTATGTGTGAAATAGCCTATCCAAAAATGACTTTTCCCAAAGATAGAGCCCCTTTAAGTGGATTAAATTTAGACTGAGATACCAGTAAGTCTCCACTAGATGTCAGTATTGCTGCAAGTCCAAAGATAAGACTAGATCACTTTAATATCCTATTAATATTATAAATGTGAAAGTTTGTGTGTTTGGATGTTTGCATGTTCGGATGTTTGTTCCTCAATCACGGAAAAACCACTCCACCGATTAAACAATAGGCTACTTTTCGTCACAATAGCGCACATACGTTTGTGCCAGGACCCCCCCAAAACCCAAACTCACACCACTATCTCTGCAATCTCACACACTTTGGACCATAGCAAGCCACAAAATTCATATTGCCCTCTACAGCCTCGCCCCTAACCCCACACAATCTCATATACATATACTTTACCACTTTGCCCCTCACCTTACCGATACTCCAGGAGGCTCTCTTTAACGCTCTGGAGCAGCCATGTTTGCCGACCCCCACCACTCTGACAATCCGCGACACCGCCCACCCATGTCAATACCCCTAGGCGGTCTAATAAATGCAAAAAAAAAAGTTTAAAAAAAGTAAAAAAAATATAAAAAAAATAAATAAAAAGGATTAAAAATTCAAATCACCCCCCTTTCCCTAGAACACATATAAAAGTAGTTAAAAACTGTGAAACACATACATGTTAGGTATCCCCGCGTCCGAAATCGCCCGCTCTACAAAGCTATACAAATATTTTTCCTGTTTGGTAAACGCCGTAGCGGGAAAAAAGGTCAAAAGTGCCAAACCGCCATTTTTTCACAGTTTTGCTTCTGATAAAAATTTGAATAAAAAGTGATCAAAGTAATAACATTTCCCGAAAATGGTAGAACTACACAGTGCACCCGACCCCGCAAAAAAAGACGCCCTATACATCCCCGTACACGCACGTATAAAAAAGTTACGGCCGTCGGAATATGGTGACTTTTCAAAAAATAATTTTTTAACACAGTTTTGGATTTTTTTAAGGGGTCAAAATGTAAATAAAACTATATAAATTTATATATCCCCGGAATCGTAACGAAACACAGAATACAGGGGACATGTCATTTTGGTTGCACAGTGAACGCCGTAAAACCAAAGCCCGTAAGAAAGTCGCAGAAATGCATTTCACGTGTCACGTGTTCTCTGAATTACAGCAAAAACAAGATACAAAGTTACATCTCATATCCCATCCCTTATACACAGTACGAAAACCTTACCCGCGCCTGTATATACCCACTTCTACAATCACCGCAGACGAAGTCGGGGGTACCAGCTAGTAAGAACATAAAAGAAAGAACAACTTTATGAAACAATAGCTCAGTAAAGTGGTGGTGACATTACGGCCGCCGTCCACTGTTTCCATCGTAAACCCTGGGGACACTGGACAGGGGACGGCTTGCCGGTGGTCAGCTTTATAACCCCTTCATTTGTACGTGCAGGACTTTCTGTCTGTGCAACAAAAAAAAAACCTTTCCAGGCGGAGAGGCCGCATATGGACACCAGTGGTCACCTATAAAAATCCATTCAAAACAGTGGGTTTTAAAGCTGACCCCCGGCAAGCCGTCCCCTGTCCAGTTTCCCCGGGGTTTACTATGGAAACCCTGGTGCAGACTGCGGCCGTAGTGTGAATCCAGCCTAAGATAATATATCTGCCCATGTTATGTAATGGTACATAGATGCCGATCTGTATTCTAAGTACTGCTTATACATCATCTTGTAAGCAGATCTGAGTGTACTTGTACTGATATTATATACTGATAATATCCTATGCATATATCTGGCTGTCCATAATAAGAAATGTCTAGAATCTGCATATACTTTATACTGAGTACCAGTGACGTAACTATCGTGGTAGCAGCTGCCACAGGGCCCGGGCCATTAGGGGGCCCGGTGACAGCCGCTACCGCCGTGTTTTTTTTGTTGTTTTCTTTTAATAGGCCGTTTAATAGGCCGTTACGGGCCCTATTTACTTGCCGATCCTGGCTGGGCCGGGATCAGTAAGTGACACCGCGGGCCCTACAAATACTATCATTATACTCGGGGGTCTTTGCAGGCCTCCTTCCTAGTTGTCTGACGTCTCTGACGTCACATGAACACGGCCTGCTTCCCGGGTCATGTGACATCCGATGTCATAGAAGAAGGATGGCAGCGGAGAACACAGTGTAGGAGCCGGGAACAGGTAAGAAAACAGTGTTTTATTAATGTTTTTATTCCCCTGGGTCTCCGATTATTATAGTCTGGGATCTGAAAAGACACCAGAGTATAATAATTGTTTATGGGCATCCACAGTGGGGCATTATACTGTGTACTGGGGCCACTATGGGACATAATACTGTGTGCAGGGGCCACTAAGGGACATAATACTGTGTGCAGGGGCCACTAAGGGACATAATACTGTGTGCAGGGGCCACTAAGGGACATAATACTGTGTGCAGGGGCCACTAAGGGACATAATACTGCACCGGCCGCGGCGATCACAGGCATTTAACCACTTAGATGCTGTGGTTACTTTGCTCTACTAGGATTGGTAAAGGGGTGGCCAGTGGCTTGCTGAAGGCTCCCAGGCCTGCCAAATTTTTTAAAGGTAGTAGCAGTACCCGCGACTTCGTCCGCGGAACCCTGACCCCCTGCACGAGCCACCTGTAGCGCCGCACAGGCTTCTTCCTTTGCCTTGTGTCCACAGCGGCTCCCTTTTCCTCATCTCCCCCTGGCGCCCGCCAACCCCCTTTTTTCCTACCCACTCCCTCATGTGCTCGCTTCTTTCTCCTACCCCGTGTCCCCCCCCATGCCCCCTTCCCCATGTTACCTACCCCGTGTCCCTTTTTTCCCACCACCCCATGCCCCCTTCCCTGTCTTACCTACCCAGTGACCCCAACCCCCCCCAGACCCTGTGTCACCTTTCCCCCCACCAACCTGTGCCCACGGCCTCACCAAACCCTGGGCTCTGAGTGCAATAACTTGGCAGGGACCCCTGATCTCTGTAAGGTTGCCAAACCTTGCTATAGGGTGACGCATGATAATGGCATCAAATCTGAGTTTTGTTTTTCTTAAATCCAGATTTACATAATGAAACACAATGTTTAAAAAAAAATTATAATACAAAAATAAAGGAATCCGCCTCTGGTTTTAGCCCCACCCCCAGCGACACAACAATAGTGTTACCAAAGTAAAAAAGACTGTAACAGAGGGAGAAAATTACAGTATTTACTTTTTTTTTTGTTTAGGGTTCCGTCCTGCTGTTAAAAAAAAAAAAACTTCCCTGCTTTTTAACATTTTCTCAGATATTAAAATAAAGAAAAAAAAACGGAAAATTAAAAACAAAAAAATAAAGGTCAATTTATCACTGAAAACGGATACCAAATTTATATAGTTTTTAATGTTTTAACCCCTCAAAGCAATTTTTCAAAAAAATAAAAAATTTCTTGGAGTCGTTGAGCGTTGTGTACACAGCAATTGTGGTGGCAGAGACGGAAAAATCAGTTCCTGCCTTCCCTATGGGATGTACTAACAGCCGACATCCCGATCCCAAGCTAACGTTGCAGGGACATTACATATACTCACATATACATATATACGTCCTTGTAGGGTTAGAGGAGCACTGTCCAGATGTATTTAGTGTATGGGCAATCTGGAACTGGTTAAAGGGATTCTACCACTAAAACACATTTTTTTCTAGTTACCACGTCGGAATAGCCTTTAAAAAGGCTATTCGTCTCTTACCTGTGGAAGTGCTCTCCGCCGCGCCATTCGTTCAAAATACCGGTTTGTACCGGTATGCTAATTAGTTCTCTCGCAGCGATGGGGGCGTCCCCATCGCAGGAGCAGCGATGGGGGCGTCCCCATTGCAGCTCGAAAACCGACTGCAGCGCCGCCTCTCTAGTCTTCGCTGTGGTCGGTTTTCGAGCTGCAATGGGGACGCCCCCATCGCTGCGAGAGAACTAATTAGCATACCGGTACAAACCGGTATTTTGAACGAACGGCGCGGCGGAGAGCACTTCCACAGGTAACAGACGAATAGCCTTTTTAAAGGCTATTCCGACGTGGTAACTAGAAAAAAATGTGTTTTAGTGGTAGAATCCCTTTAAGGACAATTAACCCCATAAACAGGGCGATGAATAATTGTTAGTTTGCGGGGGAGCCAACCACAAGGTTCTCCAGCATTCACAGGACACTCCAGTGACTTCTATGTGTCACCTCCGACATCACTCACAGCTCCATAAGGGCTAGTTCACACGGGGGCAGGTGGGGCAGATTTTGGCACCGGGAGTGACTCGGGGAGCCGTATCACTCTTGGATCAAAACCTGCCTGCCACAACTGTCGCGGCTTCCCCCTCCGGAGTCGGCTCAAATGAATGGGCCGACACCGGAAGTTGCTGCCGCCTGAAGAAAGGGCAGCTCGCTTCTTTTTTCCGCTATCGGCAACATGTCTATAGCGGAAAAAGAACGCTAGTGATCTCCATAGACCACGGTTGTATGGAGGCGGATTTTGAGGCGAAATCCACTGTCAAAATCCGCCTCTTTGCCCCCGTGTGAACTAGCCCTAACAGTAAAGTAAATGGAGCACCGTTCACACAAGTGCACTACCTGGAGACTGTTGGAGGACTTTTACTCTCCCGTACTCCTTTTCGCTCTTGAACCCCTTCAGCCATTTAATGCTGCTAGGACGTTGCGATCTATCTTTCCAATGTTAGGCGGCTGCCTTTACTACAGCTGGTTCATTACCATCACTGTGTACACAGCTATGGCATCCGCCATGATGCAGCTCCCCTCTGACCCGGCGATCATGTGATCCAACAAGGCTTTGGGAACTACAGGAGCTGCTGGGTCCTAAAGGCCTTAGATCAGATTTTTATTGCATTTGTATAGTAAAAGTAAAATAAATTTTAAAAAATCCACTCATATCACATCACAGGTTCTCACCCCAAACACATTGTGTCAGCTACATAAAATAGATAGGAACGGAGAGGAAAAATTATTTTAATACTGAGGCCCTACATTGCAAAAAAGTCAATGCAAAAACTGCTGAGTATTACATTACCTGCACAGTGGAAGAGATTCTGGCGAATCCCATCTACACGTTGCCGAAAAATTTCTGCAGCGGACCTGCTGAGAGATCGAAAACACCCGCAGCGCGCCAATTATCACTAGGTAAACGCCGGCATAGAGGAAGAAAAACCCGCAATGCGTTTCCGCTGTGGTCTTTTCCGCAGCAGTTTTCTTGTCGCGGCTCGTTAAGTGGGGACTTCACGTAAAAATTTAACTAGCACTTTGTGCCATCAGGAAATAAAAAAACAAAGAAAAAAACATGAAAACACATACGCGCTTCACTCCTTTTTGTTTGCATTTTCCTGGATGTTAAAAATCCCAAAAAACATATCAATAAGGAACCGAAAGAAGAAAATTATTTAAATAAGCCCAAAAAAACACAAAAATGTGTCCAGGCCTGAAAAGGTTAAATGCATCCATAGTGACGGCCGTACAAGGGCCCCTGCCAGCCATCGGCCCCCGCTCCCATAGTGACGGCCGTACAAGGGCCCCCGCCAGCCATCGGCCCCCGCTCCCATAGTGACGGCCGTACAAGGGCCCCCGCCAGCCATCGGCCCCCGCTCCCATAGTGACGGCCGTACAAGGGCCCCTGCCAGCCATCGGCCCCCGCTCCCATAGTGACGGCCATACAAGGGCCCCGCCAGCCATCGGCCCCCGCTCCCATAGTGACGACCGTACAAGGGCCCCGCCAGCCATCGGCCCCCGCTCCCATAGTGACGGCCGTACAAGGGCCCCCGCCAGCCATCGGCCCCCGCTCCCATAGTGACGGCCGTACAAGGGCCCCCGCCAGCCAACGGCCCCCGCTCCCATAGTGACGGCCGTACAAGGGCCCCCGCCAGCCAACGGCCCCCACTTCCATAGTGACGGCCGTACAAGGGCCCCCGCCAGCCATCGGCCCCCGCTCCCATAGTGACGGCCGTACAAGGGCCCCCGCCAGCCATCGGCCCCCGCTCCCATAGTGACGGCCGTACAAGGGCCCCCGCCAGCCATCGGCCCCCGCTCCCATAGTGACGGCCGTACAAGGGCCCCCGCCAGCCATCGGCCCCCGCTCCCATAGTGACGGCCGTACAAGGGTCCCCGCCAGCCATCGGCCCCCGCTCCCATAGTGACGTCCATACAAGGGCCCCCGCCAGCCATCGGCCCCCGCTCCCATAGTGACGTCCATACAAGGGCCCCCGCCAGCCATCGGCCCCCGCTCCCATAGTGACGTCCATACAAGGGCCCCCGCCAGCCATCGGCCCCCGCTCCCATAGTGACGGCCGTACAAGGGCCCCCGCCAGCCATCGGCCCCCGCTCCCATAGTGACGGCCGTACAAGGGCCCCCGCCAGCCATCGGCCCCCGCTCCCATAGTGACGGCCGTACAAGGGCCCCCGCCAGCCATCAGCCCCCGCTCCCATAGTGACGGCCATACAAGGGCCCCGCCAGCCATCGGCCCCCGCTCCCATAGTGACGGCCGTACAAGGGCCCCCGCCAGCCATCGGCCCCCGCTCCCATAGTGACGGCCGTACAAGGGCCCCGCCAGCCATCGGCCCCCGCTCCCATAGTGACGGCCGTACAAGGGCCCCCGCCAGCCATCAGCCCCCGCTCCCATAGTGACGGCCGTACAAGGGCCCCGCCAGCCATCGGCCCCCGCTCCCATAGTGACGGCCGTACAAGGGCCCCGCCAGCCATCGGCCCCCGCTCCCATAGTGACGGCCATACAAGGGTCCCCGACAGCCATCGGCCCCCGCTCCCATAGTGACGGCCGTACAAGGGCCCCGCCAGCCATCGGCCCCCGCTCCCATAGTGACGGCCATACAAGGGCCCCCGCCAGCCATCGGCCCCCGCTCCCATAGTGACGGCCATACAAGGGCCCCCGCCAGCCATCGGCCCCCGCTCCCATAGTGACGGCCGTACAAGGGCCCCCGCCAGCCATCGGCCCCCGCTCCCATAGTGACGGCCATACAAGGGCCCCCGCCAGCCATCGGCCCCCGCTCCCATAGTGACGACCGTACAAGGGCCCCCGCCAGCCATCGGCCCCCGCTCCCATAGTGACGGCCATACAAGGGCCCCCGCCAGCCATCGGCCCCCGCTCCCATAGTGACGGCCGTACAAGGGCCCCCGCCAGCCATCGGCCCCCGCTCCCATAGTGACGGCCATACATGGACCCCGCCAGCCATCGGCCCCCGCTCCCATAGTGACGGCCGTACAAGGGCCCCGCCAGCCATCGGCCCCTGCTCCCATAGTGACGTCCATACAAGGGCCCCCGCCAGCCATCGGCCCCCGCCCCCATAGTGACGGCCATACAAGGGCCCCCGCCAGCCATCGGCCCCCGCTCCCATAGTGACGGCCATACATGGACCCCGCCAGCCATCGGCCCCCGCTCCCATTCACTGTAAGGTAAAAAGCATGACAATAGTTTTTACTTTTGTATTGGAAGAAAAAGTCCTACAGGAAAGACAAAGTATCAAACACGAGGAAGGAAAGCGGCCATCTTGTGTCTTATACTGTTTATACATCAGCCCTTCTATGGCCACTCAAGTCTGTTGCTCTGATAGATAAGAGCAATGGACTGTAATAACAGCGGAGTGAAACATACCCAAGACAAAGGGTTAACTGAGGTAGAAATGATAAGGACTGGGTAAGGCAGGCTGGGAGTTGTAGTGCACTAAGGCCTAACCCCACCCCCCATGACATCAGTCCCTCCCCTCAGCTACTCCTATAGTACAGTCCCATGTGAATTACATCGCTGCAGCCCCTCCCACACCCGGCTCAGCCCCTCCCACACCCGGCTCAGCCCCTCCCACACCCCGCTCAGCCCCTCCCACACCCCGCTCAGTCCCTCCCACACCCCGCTCAGCCCCTCCCACACCCCGCTCAGCCCCTCCCACACCCCACTCAGCCCCTCCCACACCCGGCTCAGCCCCTCCCACACCCCGCTCAGCCCCGCCTTCCTCCTCGCCGCGCTCGGCAGCTTCTGGAGACCCCGCCCTTTCCGGTGACGTCACTGCTCCCAGGACCCGCGCTTCACTTCCAGACACGACCACGCGGGGAGTCGCTTTGGCTGCTGTCGCAGTATCTGGTAGGTTCTGCTGTGTCTCGGAGTTTCAGCTGGAAATCACATTAACCCCTTAATTGTCCCCTATCCACCATCTTGTGGTTGCAGACAGGTGGCTTGTCCTATAGTATAAGCTACACGGTCAGAAGGGCTAATGCAGGTCCCGGGTCTGTCACTGACTGCAGCCAGAAGACACAGCAGCTTATACAAGGCAGGCTAGAGAATCAGTCACATTGCATCCCATAATGAGGAACAAATCTCATACAGCAATCTGAGCCCTCTGTATATCACATACAGCAATCTGTATATCACACTTTGGGAACCTTCACATGGAGTAAACGTCCGTGTATTTTTGCAAAATACACGTGTAAAAATAAGACTCCCATTGACTTCAATGATATTTTTTACTCTTGTAAAAATCCGCCTGTAAAATGTCATTGAAGTCAATGGGAGTCTTATTTTTACACCTGTATTTTGCAAAAATACAGGCGCGTTTACTCCGTGTGAAGGTCCCTTAGACAGATGGCTGGAATCCTTCTATGTGCTATACGGATGCCTGTATGTGATAGGGCTAGTTCACACGTGAGTATAAGGGGAGGTTTTTGACAGCGGATTTCGCGTCCAAAACCTCCCCTTATAATGGTGGTCTATGGAGACCGCCGGGCTTCTGTTCTCCGCTAGCGGCGAGCTGCTGCTAGCGGAGAAAAGAAAGGACATGTCCTTTCTTCAGGCGGAAGCCGCGCAGGCTCAGCCGCGCAGCTTCCGCCCCCGGCAGCTCCCTCCTATGTTGGCTCATTCATTTGAGCCGACAGCAGAGGGTTAAGCCGCGACAGCGATGGTCGCGGCGGGCGGGTTTTGACAAGAGAGAGACGCGGCTCGCCGCGTCTCTCTCTGTGTCAAAACCCGCGCGGGCAGTTCACATGTGAACTAGCCCATACACAGATGGTTGTATGTGATATACAGAAGGCTCAGTTGGCGGTATAAGTGTGATATATGGATCACTGTATATGATATACAGGTGGCTGGAATACTCTCATATACAGTGGTTTGAGCCATCCATATATCACACCTGTACAGCGATCCGCATATCACACTTGTAGAATCATTACGCCACAGCCTGAAAAGGAGAATACAGCTACAAATAACGTTAGGTTTTATTTAATCCCAAACAATGGTAGAGAAGTGATGGAGAATTGGTGAGTGCCCCGAAATCTACTGCTGAGCCTACAAAATACCAATGAGGCCAATAAGTGACCTAAGGAAGCAGCCCGGAGATCTGCAGGAGCGGGCCACGCCGGAAGGTATAGAGGACAGGAAAGGGTGTTTCTTTAAAAAAAAAAATTCACGTCCCCGACCTAATTAAAAAATATTATTTTATCCTGGACAACCCCTTTAACCCTTTCCCAACATCCACTGTACTAGTAAAGTGGATGCTGAGTGTTTAAAAGGATTCTATCATTAGAAACCCTTTTTACAGTAAATATAAGTAGTATCCTTCTCTTACCTTTATTATTCTGGACCGCGCCGCCGTTCCTTAGAAACATCTTCTTTATGTAAATGAGTTTTCTCGCAGCACTGGGGGCGTTCCTCGGTGCTGTTTGAGCTCTGGGGAACGCCCCCAGAGCTGCTAGAAAACTCATTTACATAAAGAAGATAAGGCCAGAATAATAAAGGTAAGAGAAGAATAGCCTTTCTTAAAGGGGCTCTAGCATTAGATTTTAGGGTTTTTAGGCTATTAGGTGCTGCTAGTCGTTTTTAAAAAGAACCCCTCCCCCCCTGTTTTTGTTAATTACCATTGAAATGGATATGCAAATCACTCTCACTGTGCACGGTGGGCGTTCTGTGCACCCTTTTGCTTGCCCTGCAAAACTCCTCCTCCTCCTTCTTCTTCACCACCTCCAGTGTTGTCCTTTCCGGCGGTTTCTATTGAAATTTTGCCCATGTGCAGTAGCGCTCTGGAGAGAAATGGCGCTGGAGCGTGCTCAGTAGTGCTCTGGAGGGAGCGCTACAGCACACGCTCCAGCGCCAGTTCGCAATGTTCTCTTCAGAAAAATGGCGTTGGAGCATGTGCAGTAGCGCTCCGGAGTGAAAATTCAATAAAAGCCGCTGGAAGGGCAACGCTGGAGGCGGTGAATAAGAAGGAGGAGGAGGAGTTTTGCAACACAAGCAAGAGGGTGCACGGAACGCCCACTGTGCACGGAGGGACTGATTTGCATATCCATTTCAAAGCTAATTAACAAAAACAGGGTAGGGCTATTCAGGCATATCTTTATCTCCAAACCCTAAAATCTAATGATAGAGCCCCTTTAAAGAGGAACTTCCATCAGATCGGGCACATGCAGTTCTATATACTGCTGGAAAGCTGAGAGTGCGCTGAATTCAGTGTACTATCGGCTTTCCCGATCTGTGCCCGGTGTAAAGCGCTATCGGTCCCGTTACCGTAGCGCTTTTGTGTCAGAAGGGCGGTTCTGACAGTTAGCCAGGGACGCCCTTCTGCCCAGCGCCCTGTCACGCTGCACAGTGTGAGCAGGGAGGAACTCCCCCCCCCCCCCCCTCTGCTCACACAGCTCGTCCATAGACGAGTATTATCAGGGGCGGGAGGGGGGAGTTCCTCCCCGTTTACACTGTACAGCGCGATAGGCGCTGCTGGGCAGGAGGGCGTCCCTGGCTAAGTGTCAGAAAGGCCCTTCTGACACTAAAGCGCTACGGTACCGGGACCGATAGCGCTTTACAACGGGCACAGATCGGGAAAGCCGATAGTGCACTGAATTCAGCGCACTGTCAGCTTTCCAGCAGTATATAGAACTGCATGTGCCTGATCTGATGGAAGTTCCTCTTTAAGGCTATTCCTACTTATATTTACTGTAAAAAGGGTTTCTAATGATAGAATCCCTTTAAAGGTGGTGGACACTCAGGAGCGGGGCGACCGCCATAGCCCCCAGGCGTCTGCTGTTTTATACAGTAAACGCCCGGCGCTAATGCCCGCGATTGGTACCTGCTCTTATCACGGGCACTAACCCCTAGGTTCCTTGGTGATTTTACCAGGGATCGCCCTCACCCATTTCTATAGCAGCCAGAAGCCTTGTGAAGGCTCCCAGGCCTGTCTGCAATTATTTTCTATTAAGGGAGCGTTCACACTACCGTCAGTGTCCGACAGGTAGTGTCCGCTGCAAATGTCCGTTCAAAATCTCGCGCGGACATTAGGAGCGGACACTAGCTGTAGTGTGAACGCTCCCTAAGTTCAAATCACCCCCCTTTCCCTAGAACACATATAGTACTAAGAACTGTGTAACACATATTAGGTATCCCTGTGTCCGAAATCGCCCGCTCTACAAATCTATAAAATCATTTTTCCTGCACGGCAAACGCCATAGCGGGGAAAAAAAAAATCTAAAGTGCCAAACTGCCATTTTTTTTATGTTTTGTCTCTGATAAAAATTGGAATAAAAAAATGATCAAAGCAATACCAATACCCCAATATGGTATAACTAAAAAATTCCAGTGAATGGGTTTGAAAACTGACTGCCGGGTTTCCGTCTCCCTTCCAGTTTCTCGGGGCAGAAGATGGAAACCTGCAAAGCAGAGACCGGGTGTTGATGTGAACCCGCCCTAAGGGCCCCTTTACACGGAGTTTACGCTCCGTGTATTCTGTACATTTTACACATGTAAAAATACACGTGTAAAACGTAGTTAGCCATTGAGTTCACCCAACTTTCCAATGCTCCTGCAGCATTTCATATAACGCTGCAGGAGCATCGGAAAGTTGGGTGGATGCACAAAAAAGATAATGATAAAAACAGGAGAACAATTTAAAATTTGTGATTTTGTTAATTATAAGACTATGGGGAAATCTACGTGGCCACAAGAGACATTTCGCCGACGTATACGGGAACATATCTTGATATTACGCGTGAACGTGAGACCCCTATTACCAAACAGGACTGGATAGACAGATTTCAGGCAATTGAATGTACCACCCGAGGTGGTGATTGGGGTAACCTCATCCTAGGAAAGGGGACCCACTGGATTTTTCGGATGAGATTATTATCTTTCCATCTTCCTCTTGTGTCTTTCATCCATCCATACTGGATTCGCCCACCTATGGTTTCTCTATTAAAATGTGTTGGGTAATTTTTGATTTTGATAATATTTTAGCGACGATTCACCTATTTTAAAATGGAGATTGATTCATAGAAGGATTTAATGTTTATATCAGTAGTATCCAATATGATTAATACCCAGCTTTTCTAGGCTCCTGCAGGGTTATTGATTTATTTCTGGGCTGGATGGGATTATTGCTATGATTTTATCACTCTCCCGTGAACACCCAGCTTTCCTAGTCTTCTGGTTATCTATGATGGTTAGTATCCAGCTTTGTTAAGCTTCTGCAGGGTTATAAACAGAACCATTTATTTACATTTTTGGGCTTTATGTGATTATGATTACAACTTTGTTATCACTGGGTGTTGGTTTTTTCCTTTTTTTTTTTTTTTTTTTGCATCCACCCAGCTTTCCAATGTTCCTGCAGGGTTTATTTTCCTGTACCTGAACCTGTACTGCACATCTGAGACTACTTAGCTCTTCAGATGATGTGATGAATAGTGATCGTGGCATCTGGGGGATTTGGTGGCAAGAATGAAATTGTGGGGTCTAATGAGTTACAGCCGGAGAGCCTATGTGCGGTGTATTGCAATACAATGTATAACATCTCACTGGGGATCAGCACATCCCAGGTTCAAGTCCCCTTTTATCCTGGACAGCACCTTTAAGGGTGCATTCACACGGAGTAAACGCGACCGCAAACATGCACCGTCAAAAACGCTGCGCTTTGCGCGCCGCGTTTACTCTGTGTGAATGCACCCTAACACATTCACTGGGGGTATGAAAAACAGATTTTGCTGGAATAGTTTTTGAGTGCCATGTCTCATTTGTAGAGCCCCTAAAGTACCAATACAATAGGAACCCCTAAAGTGACCCCATTTTATAAACTACACCCCCTCTCAGAATTCATCAAGGGTATAGTGAGCATTTTGACCTCACAGACATTTCACAGATTTTATTAACATTGGGATGTAAAAACTAAAAAATGACTTTTCTTTCCCCCAATAAAGCGTTAATTTACCACCATATTTTTAATTCTTACAAGAGAAAAAAATCCCCCCACAGTTTGTTACACAGTTTCTCCTGAACACGGTACATGTTGGGGCTCAGAGTGGAAAGAGCGCTGTTTGGCTTTTGGAGGGCAGGTTTTGCTGGAATCGTTTTCAAGTGTCAAGTCTTATATGCCCTTAAAGTACCAATACAATGTAAATCTGCCAAAAGTAACCCATTTTAGAAACTACACGCTTTTTAGCTTTTGGAGTATAGATTTAGAGGGACTTTTTGCAGAGCCCTGGAGGTGTCAGTATACTGCAGTGCCACAAGAAGAGACCTCATTTTGTAGGGACAATTTTAGGGTCTCTGCAAATGTGACATGTCGCCAAAAACCAACAATTTAAATCTGCGCTCAAAAGTCACATAGCGCTCCTTCACATCTTCGCCCTGCTTTGTGCCCATACTGCAGTTTATGCCACCTGTATGACACTCGTGTACCCAGGATAGTGTACTTAATGTCATATGTGGTATAAACTGCTGTTTGGGCACAGCCGGACACAGAAGGGAAGGAGCGCTATTTTGGTTTTTGGAGCACAATTTGGTTGTCCCGGGCATAACAGTTTTTGGAGCGTTCGTCTCTTATACGAGCAAAGTATAACATATTACACACTGGTGTATCCCTTCACCATCTGCTGCACATTCATGTTTGGAAAATAAATTAATGCAAGACTTGGAGGTTAGGAATGCTCATTATACCCCTGGATAAATTCCTTCAGGGGTGTATTTTTCCATATGGGGTCACGTGTCAGGAGATTACACTTTACTGGCATCTCAGGAGCTCTGCAAAAGTGTCATGGCGTCCAAAAACTAAGCCGTCTGTTCTCCTTAAACTACATGAAGCTCCTTACCTTCTGTGCATGGCTGTGCTCAAACAGCAGTTTACTCCACATATAACATTAAGTACATTATCCTGGGTATATCAGTGCCATACATTTGTGCCCAAACAGCAGTTTATACCCAGATATGGCATTAAGTTTGTTATCCTGGGTACACCAGTATCATACACGTGGGCATAAACTGCAGTTTTGGCACACAACAGGGCACAGATGTGAAGGACCCCTATGTGGCTTTTGGAGTGCAGATTAAAGAAGACATTTCACCACTTGGGACACATGCGGTTTTATATACCGAAGAAATCCAACAGTGCGCTGAATTCAATGTACTGTCGGCTTTCACGATCTGTGCCCCAGGTGAAGAGCTATTGGTGTCGGTACCGTAGCTCTTCAGCGTCCGAAGGACATTTCTGACCGTCAGGAACACCCCTCCTCACAGTAGTGTCTATGGCGCTGACTGTGA
The DNA here is from genome assembly GCF_031893055.1 of Leptodactylus fuscus. Lineage (NCBI taxonomy): Eukaryota > Metazoa > Chordata > Amphibia > Anura > Leptodactylidae > Leptodactylus > Leptodactylus fuscus. The sequence continues at coordinate 79,995,334 of NC_134274.1, read as the reverse complement.
GCAGTGAGGAACGCCCCCCCCAGTACTCGTCTATGGATGACTGGGGCTGGAGCTCAGCCAATCAGGAAGCTTCAAAGCAGCAATAGAAACCCTGAAAGCAAAAGCCTTCTACGCCATCAGACGACAACTGTACCACCTCAAACCACCGGTGAGGGTCTGGCTGAAGATATTTGACGCAGTCATCGCTCCGATCCTTCTCTATGGCAGTGAGGTTTGGGGCCCAGGCACCTACCCAGACCAGCCAAAATGGGACTCTAGCCCAACAGAGACCTTCCACCTGGAGTTCTGCAAGTACCTGCTCCATGTCCATCGCAACACCCCCAACATGGCCTGCAGGGCAGAGCTAGGCAGACTCCCCCTATGGCTCACCATACAGAAGAGTGCGCTAGCTTTCCAGGCGCACATCCAGGGGAGCAATCCCAACTCCTACCACCACCAAGCATGGCTAAGCCACCTGAGCAAACCAGACACCCCCCAACCAAACAACAGCCAACCACCAAACCAAAAACACCAACATTATAACCAAGGCCGAAATAAAGGCGACCACGAGGCAAACAGAGAGCGGTACATTGAAGAACGGCGAAACGAAATAAATAACTCCAAGAAACTCACCATGTACCAATCCCTACAAAGGGACTACACCATGGCCACCTACCTGGAGAGAATACGCCACCCCAAACACAGACAGACCCTGAGCCGGTACAGACTGAGCGCACACAACCTAGAGATAGAGACGGGGCGACACAGGCAGACGTACAAGCCACGGGAGAACAGACTGTGCCAGCACTGTGACCAGGGGGCCCTAGAAGACGAGACCCACTTCCTGCTACACTGCACCAAATACTCAGCTGTGAGGGCCGTCTACTACCAAAGACTCTGCCCACATCCCAGACTTCATATCTGCAGACGAGAAGAGGAAACTCTACATCCTACTGGGAGAAGAAGAGGCCACTGTGGAGATCGCTGCCCAATAGGTGTTCAGCTGTCACCAAACAAGAGGAACATGAGACTCCACGGACTGTTATACCCCAAATCAACCACCCCATACCCACCACTCACAGCCCCGACCCCAACTCCCCCCCACTTTACTAGCTTTGGCAATGCCAAATATCTATTCGGACGTGCCAATAAAGCTTATTTGATTTGATTTGATTTGTACTATCAGGAGGGGAGCACTATCAGGAGGGGAGGGGAGTACTATCAGGAGGGGAGGGGAGTACTATCAGGAGGGGAGGGGGGTACTATCAGGAGGGGAGGGGGGTACTATCAGGAGGGGAGCACTATCAGGAGTGGAGGGGAGTACTATCAGGAGGGGAGGGGAGTACTATCAGGAGGGGAGCACTATCAGGAGGGGAGGGGAGTACTATCAGGAGTGGAGGGGAGTACTATCAGGAGTGGAGGGGAGTACTATCAGGAGGGGAGGGGGGTACTATCAGGAGGGGAGCACTATCAGGAGTGGAGGGGAGTACTATCAGGAGGGGAGGGGAGTACTATCAGGAGTGGAGCACTATCAGGAGGGGAGGGGAGTACTATCAGGAGGCTCGTCTCCTTGCCTCTCCCTATTCATCTATCTATCATGCTGCCAACCCATCAGTGTCCATAAACCCTCTGACCACTCACAAAACAATGCCTGTCTAATGGATACAGGGAAGAGGCTAGAAAGGTTAAAAATAAAAACCTGTGTTTGTCTACCTTACATTCTGCTGCTGCCGCCGCCTGACATCATTGCTATGAAGTAGGTTCTGGCTTGTCTTGTGATAAAAACCAGCCCCAACTCCTCCTGGCTGCTTTGGCAGTCAATAAAGTTTAGACAAATTCTGCTTTCATCAGTGATTACATCACACGCATGGTGGGTGTGACTAACAACTGAAGTTATTTGGCAGTCCGTAAAGATGTTTAAAATTGGCTCTGCCATTTTGGGGTGGATCAGCAACTCCCAGAACGAGATCCAGGGCTGGCGATCCATTGCCATGTCAGCCAGGAGTCTTTTGAAGGCTCCCAGGCTTGTCTGGCATGCACTTGTATTACAGGCTGCTTTACTTTTACAATGCTTTGCTGTGCATTGTATTAGTGATCAGACACCACTGGGATTCAAGACCCCTAGGGGGTCTAAAAAAAAAAAGTTAAAAAAAAAAAAAAATTCAAATCATCCTCCGTTTCCAAAGAACACATATAAAAGTAAAAAACTAAAGTGAAGCACATACACCTTAGGTATCCTTTGTCTGAAAACGTCCAGTCTATAAACAAAAATAATCGCTGTGCCTGGGAAAAAAAATCAGAAGAGTTGACCAAGTGTTTCCCAAATAACTCAGACTAGTGTAAGATTCATCCCTTACCCAGGAGCCCATGTTATAGACCTATCGTATTTCTCTCCTTTCAGTGCGGATTACAATGCCGGGGAATCCTGCAGAGAACTGTTCAGGATCAGACACGATCAGTGAGTATTCTGCTCCTCAGAGGCCAATCAAAAGGGATAGAGTGAGAGGAAGTTCGATCATGAGCATCGAAACGGGGGAGAGGACGGAGTATACAGACAGCAATACCCAGAACGAACCTATGAAAAGAAAGAAGAGTAAGTAGGACAACTCTAGAATGTTTCTTAAAGGGCACCAGAGTTTTTGTCAAAAGTTGAAATATGTGCAGAGTTCTCTGACTGTACAAGTCTTCATATATGGTGTCCGATCAGTGTTTCTGCTGCTAATAGCTCCATTATGGCTGTAGCACATTTTACTTTTCTATCTGAGACTGTGGGTGTAGTAAGGAGCAGTCTGATGGTTTCAGGAGCCCCAAACATGTATGTGTGACTGGAGATGGGCATGAAAGCGTGACCAGGAAAGTTAAGGAGCCATTAAAAGTTTTATAAAGTTTGTTGATTAAAGTTTAATCGTTAAATTGAAGGGGGTCACTGCTGGGGACAGCAAACTATATGGGGCCACTGGTGTAGATATTAAACTATATTGGGCCACTGGTGGGGTATTAAACTATATGGGGCTACTGGAAGGAAGTTTAATTTTTTCTTTTTGCGGCCCATTTGTCCCACGTGGCCATAATATAAGAGATCCAGAAACACTGAACTGCAAATACAGGACATTATGTAGCTAAAAAAGGGACTGAGCAGAGTCAGGAAAGCTGCTTAGTGTTTCATACCATGGCTGAATTTGATGTGGATTCCACCACAAAATCATCTCCAAATTATGCCTGAAAAATCAGCTTTCTTTTCCTTTTACTGGGAGGCAGACGCCATTTTTCTCCTCTGGTTAATTTTTTCAGCTAGTGGTAAAAATAAGCCTTAACGGGATTTTCCAGCCCAAAAAAAAATCTTTTTTTTTTGTTTTAAATAAAAAAGGTCTGTTAGTGCTATTAATGGGCTAATAAGTTCACCGAAATACCTTTAGCTTTGTTTTGAGTGATTTCTGGGTTTCTCTGGGAGCTCCTGGCACTCTGTGCATTTGTGTACCTGGTTCAGCTTCCTGCTGTCTTAGCTCCTGCAATGTATCAAGGTAGGCTGACTCACACTACCTCCCTCTCAATCCCACGCACCCCCTCCCCTTCCTGTCTCCCTAGCTTCTAACCCTTCCAAACTATCTCAGCCTACCCCTCCACCCCATCATACATACTTGCTTTCTTGTCCAGATTTCCATTTCTGCAGGTCGGCTCTTTTATGATTCTGCTGGCACGTGCGCAGGCTGGAGGTTGACTTCGATGGGTTCCGTTTAGTGCGCGTAACACATTGAAATCAATGGGATTCTGTTCTGCAGCTCTGACTCTGACACGAGTTTACGTGTCAGAATAAACGGCGCGTTACATCGTCTGAACGGACCCTCACACGTCTATTAAGGAGTTGTATCACAGTCCTTCCTCTATAGCAGATTAAAACATTTGCTCATCTCCTTTCCAGAACGCTCCAAGAAAAATAAAACAAAAATCAAGGAATCTCAGGAAGAGACTAAAGCCGTAACAACAGAAGTCATGTCCTCATCATGTCTTATTTACCAGGAACCTGCTAAAAAACTAACAAAATCTAATAAAAGTAAAGACTCCAAGAAACGCTATGGAAAAGATTTTACTGGTGACGCTTCACATCCCAAGCTTCCTGTGGTAGAAGGTAGTTCAAAGAAGAAGAAACTGCAAAAAGGTGACAAAAAACGACTTTTAGAAGATGGTTTAAAGAAGGATTCGTTAACTCCTGAGACTCAGAGCACAGCCAGAGAACAGCAGAAAGTTACACATCTTCAGAGACGGGATGAAGACAATAAGCAACATGAGGTCACTGAACTCTTCTCCCAAAGAAATGATCCAGATTCTCCTGAAACCACATGTCAAGTACATGAAAGTGTGGGCCAGTCACAAGAACCTGTCAAGAAGAAGAGAAAGCGAAAGACTAAACTTCACCAGGTGGCTGATAACATATCAGTTGGTGATGTCTTCTCCTCAGTTGGCCACCACAGGGGTGAACCCTCCTATAGTGCACTCGCTGCGTCAGAAGATCGTCAAAGGTGGAAGAAATCTAAGACAGTTTACATGGAACATCCTTTAGAAGACAGGACTGTGGAGGAAAGGTCTTCTCACTTGTATGTTGAGCACCAGGAGTCAAACTTGGAAGACTGTGAAAATAAAAACAATTGGAAGCAAGGGCTCACTGAGGAAGTTGTCACCCAACAAAGGAATGAAGGAGATCTAGTGATCCGAGAGCAAGTGGACAAATCTGTAGACTCGGGTGAGGTATATGTGGCGAACGTAACAGCGGAAGAAAGGAAACACTCAGACAACGAGGACATGTCAGAAATCGTTCCAGGAAATGTGGAACTGGAAGACAGTAATGGTCCTACGGAAATATGGATTATGGTACCGATAATTATGGTGGAAATAGAGGAGGAGGAAGACACCGAACAAGCATCAATAAGTAGAAGGGACAGAGCCCAAACCTCTGCAGATGCTGACCAGAATCTGACCATACAAGGACAGTGCAAGGTGACTTCAAGCAAAAGTGACAATAGGTAAGTGACCTTAGAAGAGGCAACATATGTGTCTAACAATTGTGTCCTTGCTGTGATGGAAATCGTCTCTCCTTGTCCTTCTGGAGATCTGAAGCTTATACACAGCAGCCATTCTGGGGAAGTAGCGCTGCAGTGTAAAGCAGAGGAAACAGACAGAAGGACAGCCTGAACCGGTGGAGAAAGGAGATGGAAATAAAATCATTGCTACAGCCTATTTACTGTTAAACTCTTTACAGGCCACAAACTTCAAAGGAAAACTCCACTTCCTTGCGGGATAAAGACATAGCGCTGCTTGAAGAATGTGTTCCCCAAGTATTGTCTGTGCGCCCCTCACTATACCAATTTGTTACCGAGTGGATGGAGGACCTTCTGACTAGGCAGCGAGGTAGGTGACATTCATGATCTCTGTATATTTGCACACCCAGCTTAGAATCTCATACCTATTATACATGGTGGTGTTAGGACAGAACGAAGAAGAAAGTATGTGTGTGAATAGTAGCTGAGACTTAAAGGGGTTTTCTAGGTGTATCAATTGATAACAAATCCGTTATAAACTGAAAATGAGCAGGGGCTCAATACCTGGGACCCTTGTGGATCAGCGGTGCTCTGTGTGGTCTGCTTCATGTTACAGTCCATGTGATGTCATGTTCCTCATCACATGACCGATTCACTGCAGCTAATTCTTATATAAGTGAACTGGGCTAAGCTGCAATACCAAGCACAACCACTGTGTAGTGTATGGTGCTGTACTTTGTATACTGTGAATGCTGCAGTCTGTTCAAGCAGCTGAGGGGTGGGGGGCCTGGTTGTCAGACCCCGGCTCATCTTCAGTTGATGACTTAGGGATAGGTCATCAGTTGATAAGCCTAGAAACCTCATTATAAAGGGGAGTCCTGCTCCCTCTGCCCAGTGAAACAAGAAAAATTGGAAATAGGCACTCACCGTACAGAAAACGATACAAAAATGTTCTGGAATGGCCATCCCAGTCCCCAGACCTGAATATCATTGAACATCTGTGGGATGATTTGAAGCGGGCTGTCCATGCTCGGCGACCATGACACTTAACTGAACTTGAATTGTTTTGTAAAGAGGAACGGTCCAAAATCCCTTAATCCAGGATCCAGGAACTGATTAAAAGCTCCAGGAAGCGACTAGAGGCAAAAGGAGGATTTACTAAACATTAATGTCACTTTTCTGTTGGGGTGCCCATACTTTTGCATCGGTCAAATTTTGGTTTAATGCATATTGCACATTTTCTGTTAGTACAATAAACCTCATTCCAATCCTGAAATATTACTGTGTCCATCAGTTATTAGATATATCAAACTGAAATGGCTGCTGCAAACACCAAAATATTTAGAACTAAAAATGATTAAGATTAATAGAGGTGCCCAAACTTTTTCATAGGACTGTGTGTGTATGTATATACATACATATATATATATATATATATATATATATATATATTATATTTATATAATTTGTGTGTTTTCAGAGCTTGATTTCGGTGACTGGAGCGTAGAAGAAGTAAATTGCTTGATTGTAGCTGTGAGGGAATTTGTGCTGGACTCTCTTCGGAAGGAGAATAACGGGGAAGAACCGCTAACCGTACTCAAAGAAAGGTTGTACAAGGGCATACCATGGTTCGACATACAGGAAAAGATGGCAAAAAGAAACTGGATCCAATGTGGTAGAATATGGTGAATATACAAATTATTACATATTTCTAGTTTTATATCAGTCAGGCAGTCTAGTGCTACATTCAAATACAAGAGAGAAATGCTTTTCAGCTCACCGTATAGATCCAATAAAGTCCTTAATCCTGGGAGGCAAGGAAACTGTGTGGACTCATACCAGTCATAAATACATCTACTCCATAAAATCCAGCTCCAAACTAGGAAAGATCCGAAGTAATTCCAAGGTAGGTATAAAAAATAACTTTTATTGTTGTCCAAAGGATAAAAAAGTTACATCGTAACTGTAAAGGTTGGTTGTATCATGACTGAGCTACGCGTTTCGGGACTGGCGTGTCCCTTCCTCGTGGCATGAAAGCAAACTAACCATGAATGCTTTTAAAACACACCTAGACCTAAACCAACTCCACCCCTAAAATTTAACTCTAAACTGACCATCATTCAAAAATTACAAAACCATGTATTAAATGTCATCGTATACAGAGTATGTAAAAAAACACATTTATAATAATCTTAAAGAGGACCTTTCATCAGATCAGGCACATGCAGTTCTATATACTGCTGGAAAGCTGACAGTGTGCTGAATTCAGTGTACTATCGGCTTTCCCGATCTGTGCCCGGTGTAACGCGCTATCGGTCCCAGTACCGTAGCGCTTTAGTGTCAGAAGGGCGTTTCTGACAGTTAGCCAGGGACGCCCTTCTGCCCAGCAGCGCCTATCACGCTGTACTGTGGAGCGGGGAGGAACGCCCCCTCCCTCTGCTCACACAGCTCATCCATAGACGAGTATTATCAGGAGGGGAGGGGGGGAGTTCCTCCCCGCTCCACAGCACAGCGCAATAGGCGCTGCTGGGCAGAAGGGCGTCCCTGGCTGTCAGAAATGCCCTTCTGACACTAAAGCGCTACGGTACTGGGACCGATAGCGCTTTACACCGGGCACAGATCGGGAAAGCCGATAGTGCGCTGAATTTAGCGCACTGTCAGCTTTCCAGCAGTATATAGAACTGCATGTGCCTGATCTGATGGAAGTTCCTCTTTAAATGAACAACTTAATTAATAATCTCAAGGAAATAAATATATATATTACATTTCCATCAAACCGTGTAAAGTCACATCTGAATACAAACATAACGGCAGTTTTATATTCTATATATATGATATACAGTATATGATTATATTTGTTGTCCTTATGTATTTATTTTTTAATTGTTTATTTAAGGAATTTTTAACAATAAAAGGTAAAACAGGTTTGATAACCAGCATCATTAAAAAAGAAAAAAAAGAGAGAACAAACAAAAAAAGAACTAAGGGAACAGTGCAAATGCGGTAATGAAATCAACACAGGTCATGAAAACAAACAAAAACACATTACACAGTCAGAAATACAAGGGGGACACCAGTAGACAAAGACAGGACAAGACAGGAGACAGAGGGAGAACACCAGTAAGGAAAGACTGGGAGAGTTCAATAGACCATTGATTCAAATAGTCTGAGATGCCCAGAAAGCATTGCACAGATTCCAAATGGCGTGAGACCGCTCCTCCTCATTATTAAGGATTCCAGAGAGCGCGCATTCCTGACCCTGCAGTATAGTTCTTCTAGGGATGGGGGGCCGGTTGGCGCCAATGCTTGGCTATCAGACATCTAGCAGGCGTCAAAAGAGATAAGAAGAGACGAAGAGTGGGCTTGCGCAACTTGACAGGTGGGAGGTGCAGGAGAAATGTCCTAGGAGAAAGGGGAAAACGCACCCCCATCACCCGATCCAGGAGGTCCTGAACCTGGCACCAGAAGGGAACTAGGGACAGGACCAAAATAAATGGAAAATATGAGCGGGGCGAGCACTGCAGCGCCAGCAGCAATCGGGGATAGACCTATCAAAGGAATGGAGAAGAGCTGGCGTTTGGTTGTTGTCCGTATTTATTGTGTTAAAACTGCCATTATGTTCGTATTCAGATGTGACTTTACGGGTTTGATGGGAATTTTATATTTATTTCCTTGAGATTATTAATTAAGTTGGTCATTTAAGATTATTATAAATGTGTTTTTTTACATACTCTGTATACGATGACATTTAATACATGGTTTTGTATTTTTTGAGTGATGGTCAGTTTAGAGTTACTTTTTAGGGGTGGAGTTGGTTTAGGTCTAGGTGTGTTTTAAAAGCATTCATGGTTAGTTTGCTTTCATGCCATGAGGAAGGGACACGCCAGTCCCGAAACGCGTAGCTCAGTCATGATACAACCAATCTTTACAGTTACGATGTAACTTTTTTATCCTTTGGACAACAATAAAAGTTATTTTTTATACCTACCTTGGAATTTCTTCGGATCTTTCTTAGTTTGGAGCTGGATTTTATCGAGCAGGGCTACAGTCACTTCTTTTATTCTGAATGTTACACATTCATGCTATATAAGAAAAGGATGTTCTATTTTCTAATTTGCACAGTTTTAATATGTCCTTCATAACTATTACTAACCTCAGTACCCAAAAATCTAACTACTATAATATTGCTGCCTATGTACAAGAATATAACTACTATAATACTGCTCCTATGTACAAGAATATACCTACTATAATACTACCTCCAATGTACAAGAATTCAACTACTATAATACTGCTCCTATGTACAAGAATATAACTACTATGATACTGCTCCTATATTCAAGAATATAGCTACTATAATGCTACGTCCTATGTACAAGAATATAACTACTATAATACTGCTCCCTATGTACAAGAATTCAACTTCTATAATAATGCTCCTATGTACAAGAATATAACTACTATAATACTGCCCCGTATGTACAAGAATATAACTACTATAATACTGCTCGTATGTACAAGAATATAACTACTATAATACTGCTCCTATGTACAAGAATATAACTACTATAATACTGCTCCTATGTACAAGAATATAACTACTATAATACTGCTCCTATGTACAAGAATATAACTACTATAATACTGCTCCTATGTACAAGAATATAACTACTATAATACTACCTCCTATGTACAAGAATATAATTACTATAATACTGCCCCTATGTACAAGAATATAACTACTATAATACTACCTCCTATGTACAAGACTATAACTACTATAATACTGCTCCTATGTACAAGAATATAACTACTATAATACTACTCCTATGTACAAGAATATAACTACTATAATACTACTCCTATGTACAAGAATATAACTACTATAATACTACTCCTATGTACAAGAATACAACTACTATAATACTACTCCTATGTACAGGAATATATCTACTATAATACTACCTCCTATGTACAATAATATAACTACTATAAATACTACTCCTATGTACAAGAATATAACTACTGTAATACTGTTCCTATGTACAAGAATATAACTACTATAATACTGCCCCGTATGTACAAGAATATAACTACTATAATACTGTTCCTATGTACAAGAATATAACTACTGTAATACTACTCCTATGTACAAGAATATAACTACTATAATACTGTTCCTATGTACAAGAATATAAATACTATAATACTGCTCCTATGTACAAGAATATAACTACTATAATACTGCTCCTATGTACAAGAATATAACTACTATAATACTACTCCTATGTACAAGAATATAACTACTATAATACTACTCCTATGTACAAGAATATAACTACTATAATACTACTCCTATGTACAAGAATACAACTACTATAATACTACTCCTATGTACAGGAATATATCTACTATAATACTACCTCCTATGTACAATAATATAACTACTATAAATACTACTCCTATGTACAAGAATATAACTACTGTAATACTACTCCTAAGTACAAGAATATAACTACTATAATACTGCTCCTGTGCACATGAATATAACTATTATAATACTGCTCCCTAAATATGTCTATGTGATTGTCTGGTGGGGTTTCTTACCAATACTTGTTATTAGAGATGAGCGAATAGTATTCGGCGAACAGTTTTGAATACCTCCGCTCCCATAGGAATGCATGTAAGCGGCTGAACATCAAGGGGTTAAGCGCCGGCCACTAACACGCATTTCTATGGGAGCAAAGTATTCAAATCTACTGCTCAACACTACTTGTTATGGTTTCATAAATCTTATATTTGAAACTGTTGAAATCTCTCTTAGGTTTCGACTCATGTTGCTGCGGATGAACAATTTCATCCATCTTTTTAGAGGGACGCACAGAATTCAGTCCAGTATAAAAATAATCAGATGGTAAGTGATACGGCCGGACAAGGTTTGGTTTCCTTCATGTTTGGTGATGATTTACTTTTTATGTCTTAATAATCAATGTCGATTCACATCAAACATAAGGAGTCAATGCAGGATTTACATGTGTGTGGGATGTTATAGGAGAAAGGATGTCATAAGTAACGTATAGATAATGAAATACAACCAGTACTCTCTATGAATGTGATCACTGTGTATGCCTATTATACTGTTCCCATATATGCTATAGCAATATAACTACTGTGATATTGCTCCTATATACAAGAATATAACTACTATAATACTGCTCCTATGTACAAGAATATAACTACTATAATACTGCTCCTATGTACAAGAATATAACTACTATAATACTGCTCCTATGTACAAGAATATAACTACTATAATACTGCTCCTATGTACAAGAATATAACTACTATAATACTACCTCCTATGCACAAGAATATAATTACTATAATACTGCCCCTATGTACAAGAATATAACTACTATAATACTACCTCCTATGTACAAGACTATAACTACTATAATACTGCTCCTATGTACAAGAATATAACTACTATAATACTGCTCCTATGTACAAGAATATAACTACTATAATACTACCTCCTATGTACAAGACTATAACTACTATAATACTGCTCCTATGTACAAGAATATAACTACTATAATCCTGCTCCTATGTACAAGAATATAACTACTATAATACTACTCCTATGTACAAGAATATAACTACTATAATACTACAAGAATATAACTACTATAATACTACTCCTATGTACAAGAATATAACTACTATAATACTACCTCCTATGTTCAAGAATATAACTACTATAATACTGCGCAATGTACAATAATATAACTACTATAATACTGCCCCTATGTACAAGAATATAACTACTATAATACTACCTCCTATGTACAAGAATATAACTACTATAATACTGCTCCTATGTACAAGAATATAACTACTATAATCCTGCTCCTATGTACAAGAATATAACTACTATAATACTACTCCTATGTACAAGAATATAACTACTATAATACTACAAGAATATAACTACTATAATACTACTCCTATGTACAAGAATATAACTACTATAATACTACCTCCTATGTTCAAGAATATAACTACTATAATACTGCGCAATGTACAATAATATAACTACTATAATACTACTCCTATGTACAAGAATATAACTACTATAATACTACAAGAATATAACTACTATAATACTACTCCTATGTACAAGAATATAACTACTATAATACTACCTCCTATGTACAAGAATATAACTACTATAATACTACTCCTATGTACAATAATATAACTACTATAATACTGCTCCTATGTACAAGAATATAACTACTATAATACTGCTGCTATGTACAAGAATATAACTGCTATAATACTGCTCCTATGTACACGAATATAACTACTATAATACTACCTCCTATGTACAAGAATATAACTACTATAATACTACTCCTATGTACAAGAATATAACTACTATAATACTGCTCCTATGTACAAGAATATAACTACTATAATACTGCTCCAATGTACAAGAATATAACTACTATAATACTACCTCCTATGTACAATAATATAACTACTATAATCCTGCTCCTATGTACAAGAATATAACTACTATAATACTACTCCTATGTACAAGAATATAACTACTATAATACTACAAGAATATAACTACTATAATACTACTCCTATGTACAAGAATATAACTACTATAATACTACCTCCTATGTTCAAGAATATAACTACTATAATACTGCGCAATGTACAATAATATAACTACTATAATACTGCCCCTATGTACAAGAATATAACTACTATAATACTACCTCCTATGTACAAGAATATAACTACTATAATACTGCTCCTATGTACAATAATATAACTACTATAATACTACTCCTATGTACAATAATATAACTACTATAATACTACAAGAATATAACTACTATAATACTACTCCTATGTACAAGAATATAACTACTATAATACTACCTCCTATGTACAAGAATATAACTACTATAATACTACTCCTATGTACAATAATATAACTACTATAATACTGCTCCTATGTACAAGAATATAACTACTATAATACTGCTGCTATGTACAAGAATATAACTGCTATAATACTGCTCCTATGTACACGAATATAACTACTATAATACTACCTCCTATGTACAAGAATATAACTACTATAATACTACTCCTATGTACAAGAATATAACTACTATAATACTGCTCCTATGTACAAGAATATAACTACTATAATACTACTCCTATGTACAAGAATATAACTACTATAATACTACAAGAATATAACTACTATAATACTACTCCTATGTACAAGAATATAACTACTATAATACTACCTCCTATGTTCAAGAATATAACTACTATAATACTGCGCAATGTACAATAATATAACTACTATAATACTGCCCCTATGTACAAGAATATAACTACTATAATACTACCTCCTATGTACAAGAATATAACTACTATAATACTGCTCCTATGTACAATAATATAACTACTATAATACTACTCCTATGTACAAGAATATAACTACTATAATACTACAAGAATATAACTACTATAATACTACTCCTATGTACAAGAATATAACTACTATAATACTACTCCTATGTACAAGAATATAACTACTATAATACTACAAGAATATAACTACTATAATACTACCTCCTATGTACAAGAATATAACTACTATAATACTACCTCCTAGCTGTGAGGACGTGTTTTTGTAGCTCTCCTGAGGCTCCTGATGTCTGGAGATAGCCCAGGGCGGGGCCGCCCTGGGTGGGGAAGTTCCCCTGCCAAGGCCCAGGCTCCAAGGCCTTCTCTGGGAAGCAATTCCCAGACAACTAAAAAAATGGATGGAAATCCTAAAGTCCCCAGTAATGGGAATCGTGTCCAGTGTGTCAGCAGTCCTAGTGCAGCAAGCCAAGATGGGAAGAAAGTTGTAAAGGAAGAAGTAACGGAAGCAAGCAGTAGTACGGTGCAACAACCAAGCAAAATGGTTGAATGTAAGGAGCAAACTTTGCAGCCTGTGCAGACTCCATTGCAGGTTGCAGGTGTCCAGTCCACCCCACCCTCCTGCAGACAGAGGAGAACATCCCTGGAGAAGCAGACCATGCAGGAGAACATGCAGCAGTCTGTATTGGTACGGTCTGAGCGGACAAGATCTGGAAGCGGTAACTACAAAAATGTAGTGAAGGCAGTGGAGGAGATCAAAGGGAGACCAGCGGGGAAGCTTCAAGGTACCAGCAGTACAGTCACTGGAAATAAACTGGGACATAGTCCCCAGTCTGGACATTGTGGGCCCATGGCAGTGACAACAGCCGTAGCATGTCAGAAATCACAGGCTACACCAACCAGAAGCCATACTGGGGGTAACCAACCTGCAAAGCTTTCCAACAATGCACAGACTGTCACAGCTACTGAGCGAGCACCAGAACTGCGCCTGGCAGATGAGATACCAGCACTGGTCAAGCGACTGGAGACATTGAAGGCCAGTAAAATATATCTGCAGAGACAGATTGAATGTGCGTATAATCTAAAAAAGTCTGCATGCCCTGAGAAACTGGTGTTACTGGACAGGAAGCTGAGCGCACTGGCGAAAGAGCTCGCCGAGAACGTACGGGAGACCGAGACTGTACTGGAGCAAATGGGACCGGTGGGAGAATCATACAGAAACCAGCAGCGGTTCCAGGAATACCAGAAGTCACCATCACCTTGTGCTAAAGCTGGGTCTGAACCCTCTCAAGGTGGCAGCCAGCAGTCCCATGTAAAACCAGTTCTGCAGCCAGCAAGTTTCCCTTTTAAGGAAGGGAATTTGTACGGGAAAGCGACCAGTGTTCAGCAACAGCAAAAACCTGCAGCAGTTCTCAGCAAGGCACCACAAGTCCCAGCAACCAGCACTTTGCAACCAGGTCATGGACCCCTGCCTAATGGTAATGAAGTAGCAGCTGTGCAGACACCACAAGTCCCAGGAGACAAGTCATTGCAGCAGGACTATGGACTCTTACCTGAAGGTACTGGGGGAGTAACATATTTGGGGTTACAGGTTGTGGACTCTGTTGTGCAGGACTCTGCTGCCGCTGACTGTAGTGGTAATATGGACTCTGCTATGCAGGACTCTGCTGCCGCTGACTATAATACTAATATGGACTCTGCTGTGCAGGACTCTGCTGCCGCTGATTGTCTGACTAATGTGCCTGATATTATGGATATTCCTGTATGTGATAACGGCCCAGCAGGGGAAGGTGTTTCTGGGGGGGATCCTTCACGATCTATGGCGTCAGACCCCTCTGCAGTCCAGTCTCTGGAGTCTGGTGATATTGCAGACATAGAGGTTGATGGTGGGGCGGACACAGGACAGTCCAGTGTGCAGGACTTTCCCCCTCTGGATACTCGCACAGTAGCAGAACCACATGGTACAGGTGCTCAGCAGCCCACACAGCGCCCACAAACACGCCAAGATGGCGGATCCGGCCGTACCTCCTCAGGGAATGCCTGGAGCCGCGGTGCTCCATCTTTTGCATCAAACTCCAGTTATACAGGCCAGGCTTTCAGGAGGAGGAATGTAGTCAGGTTTAGGCACGGAGGTGCCAAGGAGGATCTGCCGGATAGGAGGTTTGTGGTCCGAGAGCTCCTATGTACCCAGATGGGCTTTGTGCCGACTGATATCCTGGCCGTCATAAACCTTCCTGACCGCCAGGGGTATGATGTTAGTTTTAAGCTGATGTCTGATCTGGACCGGTTCTGGGCCAATCTCACCAGGTTGAGAGATACGGAAGGTTGGGATAAGTTCAGTTTCATCCCCATCTCTAGGCCAGATACAGCCTCTGTCACAATTGTATTTTGGAATGAAGCCGTTCCCCCTCAGGACATAGTCATCTGGCTCAGGAGGCATTGTGACCTCATGTCCGATCTTAGTAAGAACAGGGATGAAGACGGGGTCTGGACCGGTGGGTGGCGGGTCCTGGTGAAGTTGCGTCAGCAGAACAACATAACCCAACATCTGCCCAATTCGTTCTTTATAGGCCGAGAAAAAGGGATCTGCTTCTATGCGGGTCAGCCTCGCCGGTGCTTCAAGTGTGGGAAGGCCGGCCATGTGGCCAGTGTATGCTCCATGGTAAAGTGTAGCCTATGTAATGAAATGGGCCACGTGAGTGCCACATGCCAAAGCATTAGGTGTAACCTGTGCGGTCGGATCGGTCACCCCCACAGAGATTGTCCTGATGCCTGGCATAACATCTGTAAGGATAGCCCTGATGAGGATTTGCTGGCAGCGGCTGATGACATACAGGAGGAGGAGGAGGCGCTATTGTCAGGGTCAGTAGTCACGGAGGCGGAGCCTCAACCACATACAGGTGATACCACCCAAGACCAGGCCGAGTCAGGTCCCATTGAGACGACCATGGAGGTTGTTGAGCAGGTTGTACAACCCTCAGTGGTCGTCTCTTCTCCTGCCCGATCATCCAACAATAATAAAAGGAGGAAGAAGGATAAAGCCAGCCGTAAGCCTGAGGGTGAGTGGACCACGGTAGAAAAGCCCACAAAGATGAGAGTAAGTAGTGCAGGCGAGGTCACTGCAACGGGGAATAGATTTAGTGTCCTATCAGAGTCAGACGGAGAAGCAGAACTAGACAGAGAACTCTCACGAATGATGGCGGAGTATGAGGATGAACCAGAGGGCGATCCTCCCAATAAGAGGAGACCCCACCAAGATGAGGGGCAGTCCGAATCAGACATGGAAACAGCTGGTCACCAGGACACCTCTGACTCTGATCTATGACAATGGGGCCCATCTCTCTGTTTCTCATATTCCTAGTTGTTCTGATGGCAGGTTTCTATCTTAAAGTTATCTCTAGTAATGTGAATAGCATCCGAGCAAGGAGGACAAGACACGCAGTGTATGAACATCTGAGATATCTTGATGCCGATGTCTATTTCTTACAAGAAACCCGTTTAAATACTTTAGGACTAATACGAGAAGCAGAGAGAGAATGGAAATCTGGCCCGTCCTTCTGGTCTCTGGCTGTGGAACCTTATGCCGGGGTTTCTATACTGTTTAACACCCCTGATGTCACCATACACAGATTCACTGAGGTTCTGATGGGGAGGTGCCTGGTTTTAGAAGTTACCATCCGAGGCAGAAGGCTCCGACTCATTAATATCTATGGTCCACCGCAGTCGGTGATGGAAAGGGCACGTCTGTTTGATGAAGTCAAGCAGTACTTGTTTACATCTGTTCCGGTAGTCATGGCAGGGGACTTCAATGCCACCATGTCATCCAGTGACAGACCTACTGGTCGGCCTCTCACCAGGGACTGCAAGGTCTTAAGCAGAATTATTTCACAGGCTGGTCTGTCTGATGTGTTTACTGAGGGTGGTAGGAAACCAAAATTCACTTACTCCTGCGCTGGTAGATGCAGTCGGATAGACTTAGCTCTGGTCAGTCCCGCTGAGCATGTTAGTGAGAAAAGTGAAAAGACAGTCCCTTATTCTGACCATCTGGCTTTGTATTTTTGCTTGGGCTCCACAAAACGCCCTGATATTGGGAGAGGCCTATGGAAGCTCAATTCCAGCCTCTTGGACGATGACTGTGTCCGGAGTTGTGTCCACTCTCTATTTCAGAACCAGCTTGAGAGAGTGGTGTTTTATGACAACATGGCAGACTGGTGGGAGGATGTCAAGGAGGAGATCAGATCCCTCTTAAGGAGACTGTCAGTTAAGAAGGGGAAGAGTAAGTATAGCCAGTATCTCAGGCTGCGGAAAGAATTAGAGTCACTCTATTCGGCGGGCGGGGATAACCAACAGAAGATTGACCGGCTGAAATCTGAGATCAGTCAGTATCAGTACCGCAGGTATACATCCCTGGTTCTTGAACGGGATTATGGGTCCTTAGGGGCTCCGGATCCTTTTGAGAATTGCAGGGAGCGGGTGGCAAATAAATCGGTCACAGGTCTCACTGACTCCCAGGGTGTGTTACAGGAGTCTCGGGAGGGTATCCTGGGGGTGGTGAGAACTTACTATGCTGACTTGTTTCAGAAGAAGGTTTTGGATAGAGAGAAGGTGGCTCAATTCTTGGAGGCAACTCCAGGTCCTGATACTAATGATTTGGACTTTTCTCCTTTGACAGCAGAGTTAACAGTGGAGGAGGTGAAAGAGGCCATAGATAAGTTACATCTGAAGAAGGCACCAGGTCCAGATGGGATTACAGCTGAGTTCTATAAGAAATTCCGAGACCTCTTGGCACCAATTCTCGTGGATGTATACAAAACTAGTCTAGAAAACCACCTGATGCCTCCATCCATGAGAGTGTCCTCCCTGATCCTGCTGTCTAAAGGTAAAGAGCCTAGTGACATCAAGAACTGGAGGCCGATTGCCCTCTTGAATGTCGATAGGAAGATTCTTGCAAAAATTCTGTTCTCTAGATTAGTTTGTTTGTCCCCGGCACTGTTGGCAGGCTCACAGTTTGGCACAGTTAAAGGGCGGAACATCTCTGGAGCAGTTATCTCGATAAGGGAGATGTTTGAGAGATGTAAAGCTCTGAGGTGTGGGAGATATGTTGTGAGTCTGGACCAGGCTAAGGCCTTTGACAGAGTAGACCATGAGTATCTATGGGCGACTTTGACAAAGTACGGTATTCCGGGACAATTTGTGGATTGGCTGAGAACTTTGTACCGCGAGGCGGAGAGCTTTCCTCTGATTAATGGTTGGCAGGGTGATGCTTTCAGGGTTGAGGCAGGGGTGAGACAAGGTTGCCCACTGAGTCCATTACTGTATGTGTTTGCCATAGACCCGTTTCTTAGGTCACTGCAGGAGTGTGATTTTCAGGGGGCGCCGGTCCCCCACTGCTTGCCCCTGAGAGTTGTTGCCTACGCGGATGATGTGACTGTGGTGATATCTGAGCCTCGTGAGGTGGAGATGTTGTCTGCAGCCATCAGAAGTTACTCAGAGGCCTCCGGGTCTCTTGTCAACCTTGAGAAGAGTCAAGCTCTCTGGACGGGTCATACTGGTCCTACATTTGATCTGCCGCAGTTTGCCCAGGCCTCCTCCTATATTAAGATCCTTGGGGTGAAATTCGGGAGGGATGATAATTGCAGACTAAATTGGGAAGAAAAGTTGGAATCCGGAAATGCAAAGGTTCAGCGATGGAAGAACTGGAGGCTGACCTATAGAGAAAGGGTTAAAATGTTGAAGACTTACCTGGTCCCTGTCTTCTTGTACGTCTCTGTTGTCTTTCCTTTGCCAGAATCTTTCTCCGCTAGGCTCTTTAGCCTGTTCTTCCAACTTTTGTGGGGGAACAGGTTGAACCCAGTAAAAAGAGGGATAACCTACCTACAGAGGAGAGAGGGTGGGCTGGATATGTTAAATCCAAGGGTGTTTTTTGACTCCATGTTTCTAAAAGTAAATTTTGGTTGCCTGGACTCAGATAACAGCTCCCTGTGGGTAAATAGTATCAGGGACTGGATATTGCCTTTTGCAGAATCCTGGGTGCGAGGCGGCAGCCTTAAGAGGGGTCGATCGACTCATGACTACCTCCCCCAGTATCTGGACTATGGCATAAGGTGCCTAAAAAAATGGGGTATTGAAAAGACCTATCTGGTGAGTAAGACCAGGAGAGATCTATACACCAGGGTATGTAAGACCTTCTATTGTCTCCAGCCGGCTTTGAGGGACTGTACATCTATAACCCTGCAGGATAGTCTGAGGCTCCTCACTGGTCTGAGGCTCCCTGCAAAGTTCTTTGACATTGCCTGGCTATCTCTGCATGGGAAACTTTTTGTAAGAGGCAACTTAAAGCATCTCAGTGTGACAGATCGGGCATGTCCATTAGGTTGTCAGCAGGAGGAGACCATGGCACATTTTATATCAGAGTGCGGGGGAGGGCGAAAGATCTGGCAGGAAATATCCCGGAGGCTGAAAATTCCCCGATTACAATCACTCAAATACCCCGAAATCATATATGGCATCCCAACTAATATAGGTGACATTAACCGGGAGACCCTGTATATTATTATTACTGTCATCAAATATTATCACTGGCATACGAGGACCCAGGTGTCCCTACACAGAGAGCCCTTCCGTCATATGACCGCTGTCACATATATCATGTCTGAACTGAGGTGGATAAAGTCTCTGGAGGTCAGAAAAAAGTCTGATAATGTAAAATTGTGGAGAAATGTATATATCGATTGCTGAATATTCTGATAACACTGCAAATAAGTCTGTTCATTTATTTATGGATTTATTTATTTTTTCCCCCTCTTTATCCTGCCAGCAATGGACTCTTAAGTTAAAGTGATTCTCATTTTTGTTATCTGACAGACATGTCTGATTTATGTTATATTATTATTATTATTATTAATTAGTTATTAATTCTGCTGGAATGTAATGTATTTTTGTTTTGTTTTTACTAATAAAAATTACCTCCTATGTACAAGAATATAACTACTATAATACTTCTATGTACAAGAATATAACTACTATAATACTACTCCTATGTACCCAGAATATAACTACTATAATACTGCTCCTATGTACAAGAATATAACTACTATAATACTGCTCCAATGTACAAGAATATAACTACTATAATACTGCTCCAATGTACAAGAATATAACTACTATAATACTACCTCCTATGTACAAGAATATAACTACTATAATACTTCTATGTACAAGAATATAACTACTATAATACTACTCCTATGTACCCAGAATATAACTACTATAATACTGCTCCTATGTACAAGAATATAACTACTATAATACTGCTCCTATGTACAAGAATATAACTACTATAATACTGCTCCAATGTACAAGAATATAACTACTATAATACTACCTCCTATGTACAAGAATATAACTACTATAATACTTCTATGTACAAGAATATAACTACTATAATACTACTCCTATGTACCCAGAATATAACTACTATAATACTGCTCCTATGTACAAGAATATAACTACTATAATACTGCTCCTATGTACAAGAATATAACTACTATAATACTGCTCCTATGTACAAGAATATAACTACTATAATACTGCTCCAATGTACAAGAATATAACTACTATAATACTGCTCCAATGTACAAGAATATAGCTACTATAATACTACCTCCTATGTACAAGAATATAACTACTATAATACTGCTCCAATGTACAAGAATATAACTACTATAATACTGCTCCTGTGTACAAGAATATAACTACTATAATACTACCTCCTATGTACAAGAATATAACTACTATAATACTTCTATGTACAAGAATATAACTACTATAATACTGCTCCTATGTACAAGAATATAACTACTATAATACTACGCAATGTACAAGAATATAACTACTATAATACTGCTCCTATATACAAGAATATAACTACTATAATACTGCTCCTATATACAAGAATATAACTACTATAATACTGCGCAATGTACAAGAATATAACTACTATAATACTTCTATGTATAAGTTGATGCAGTCTTATGTACTATACAGCTGGCCCATTTTCAGTCTTAGGTGTTAGGAGTCTGGTGAGTCACAGATCAGTTTTGGATGATCTTATTTTTATACTTCTCCCTGCTGATATCCCGGGTGATACGTCGTTGTTTGCTGTATTCATACATGGTTATTGTTACATTGTGTCTTACCACCATCTTGTCTTGTCTCATTATCAGGTTGCATGACTATAACTCGACCAACTACCGTACTGTGAACTGGGATGAGCTCAGTAACCACATAGGGTAAAGGCCATTGTACCTCATCGTTCATCATTACTTATGACTGATATGGCCCACTAACCACCAGACCTTATAGACAGTGGTTTAGGGTTGGACACTGATGGAGGGCTGTCCTGGGGTTCTAAGAGTGCGGGAAGGGCTGAAGGGGACTGCATGATTATAGCTGACAATTTCTGTGTCATGCTCCAGCGTAGATATAATCCTTTAAGGGGTTCTCCACTTCTATGTAGGACTTATCTGTGTGACTGTTCAGCGGAGTCACAGTCTTGGGCAATTCTTACTAAGGGCTAGTTCACATGGGGGCAAGGAGGCGGATTTTGACCGCAGATTTCGCCTCAAAATCCGCCTCCATACAATGGTGGTCTATGGAGACCGCTAGCGTTCGTTTTTCCGCTAGCGCCAACATGCAAAGAATAAGCGAGCTGCCCTTCCTTCAGGCATATTCCGCGGCTCATTGAGCTGTGGTGTCCTCCTGGATACAGCAACCTCCGGAGTTGGCCCATACATTTAAGCCGACTCCGGAGGGGTAAACCGCGACAGTTGTGGCAGGCGGGTTTTGACCAGAGAGTGACGCAACTCCCCGCATCACTCTCCGTGCCAAAATCCACCCCACTGCCCCCTGTGTGAACTAGCCCTAACAATCCATTTGGCTGGAGATCTTACAAGTGATGTCTTCATCTTACAGGAACGTTCCACCCTTCTACACCCGGGTTAACTTTCATAGACTGAAGAAACATGTTCCGAATTGGAAGAATCTGCAATTTAGCGGTAGGTTTTAGGCAGAGCTTTCCTACTTACTGATGCTTTTGGGTGTTTACATTCATTGACTGAAAAAATAGAGGACCAAGAAGTAGTTGTAGTGGTGAACTGAAGCTTTCTCCATGTGATGTCATGATGACATACGCAAGAGATCACAATATTACAGGCAAAGGAGAAGGATATGGTGGAAAACTGGACAATTGTGAGGAGGCTCTAGGGTCCTACTGTCAGTGCTTCAGACTTAAAAATACTTAGGGACCATTGGCTCCTAAACTGTAAAATGTAGTTGTCCAAACAGATTTTTAGTTGCCCAACCATATAATGCTTTCCAGTGCCCCCCCCACACACACAGTATAATGCTCTCCCTATTGCCCCCCACTCTTTTTGTAATGCTTTCCACAATGCTTCACCCTTTTTAATGTTGTCCCAAATGCTCCCCCACCTTTTATAATACAGTCATCAGTAGCCCACACACTTTTTAATGCTATCCCCAAAGTGCCCCTCCCCACTTTATAATCCAGTCCTCAGTGACCCTCACCCTTTATAATCCATTCCGAAGTAGCCCCCACACTTTTAAATCCAGACCTCAGTGGCCCTCGCCCTTCATAATCCAGTCCATAGTGGCCCCTCCTCATAGTAGCTGTTACATTCATAAAAGTAATACTTACTCAGTCCCGTTCCTCGGCGCTGTGTGCAGATCTCCTTCACTTGTCCTGCACTAGACATTACTAGAAGCTGCCTGAATGATTGAGCAGGAAGCTGAAATCTTCCTGCTTCACCATTCTATAGACTGTATCTGTGGACAGAGCGGACAGCCACACATACCGCTGAGTGTGCCATGATCTCTGGCTTTTCTCATAAAGGGGCAGTGCAGTGACAGGGTTAGTTGCAAGTAGCTCCACGACTGCAAGGTCTTGGCACCATTTGTAAATTTTTGACTGGCCGGTTGCTAACATGATGGACACCATGACACCAAATTCCCTTTTGCTAAGTACCTAGAAATGACCCAAGCAGATTCCATGTCTACCCAAGTCTGCATAGTGGACAAGAAGACGGGGAGATACAAAGGCATGTGGAGGATCAATCACACCTCTACTGGTGATATGTCTGGCCCATCTGGAGTCTGTTCACCCTGTGTGCCCTCACATAACCACTGCCCCCAACACTTAGGTCAGAACGGTGTAGATGGTGGGCAGTTCATTGAAATGAGCATCCTACTTCTATCAGTACAATGATGCCCCTCTTCTTAAACTCTGTGAGCTGGGCAAGATGTCTTTGAGCGTGTATTAGAGGCATATCTAACAGTCAGCCATCTCTCTTACCCAAAAGTAGTGTCTGATTAGACAACACCTGTAATTATTTACATATCTGAAGGGCGGGTTTTGTGCCATTCAACATTTCTATCTGGGTGCAGTATGTTTCATTGTCAGTGTGTGTACATAGGCCGGTAATCTGCTGCCAAGGACAAACTCCCTCAAGTTGGGTCTCTGTCTTAGTCAAGTTTTCCAGCAGCCATATTGGTTCTCCTTCATAAACAGTGGGGGTCACTTTCCTGCTGTGTCGTAGATATGGGGTTACGGCCGATCATCTCTTACCATGCTGGGACTTACTGGGAAAGTACTAGAACATGGTGATGAGCTGTAGCAAGCTGCATGGCAAAGTGTGAACAGGGCAGTGTAGTCCCAGATATCTGGAGCTACCTGAGGACTGTTGTTTTGTGTATGTTTACTAAATGTTCCTTTTGATCTGTAATCTTCTCCCCGTTTAGAAATTGTGGATTACATGTACAATGAGTCCATGCTATTACTTGAAGCCCAGTTACTTGCTGCACAGGAGTATCCGGTCAAGGTGCGTAGCGATGCCAGGTCTCCTCTAGTACAGCGCTGTATTTGTCTCCTCACTTGCCAGTCTCACCATGGTGCTTTTCTCACTTCCACAGCCTGAGAAGAAAGACGAGTTCTTAATCAGTGAAATCTTTAAGGAATTCTCTGAATGTGAAGGAAACTAGAACTGATCAAGGTAACAACTTGTAAGCACAAGATATTTAGAGAAAATCTTTAAAACTCTGCAAAATGTTTAATTGCTTATATTTGCAAAAATGTTTTAACTTTTAATTATCTACAAATTTAAAAATAATTCTGTTTGCAGGAATACCCCTTTAATGTTGAAAGCAGCGCTGCAGGCAGTTGTTGTGGACTACAGACCGTTTGGTTTTTTTTCGCTTTCATCAGTTTGCTTTGTTTGTTAAAGTTTTACATTTTTTCAGAAAAGTTAACAAAAAAAATAAATAAAAATGGTTTGATCAAAAGGTGTGACATTCACTCATCTTCTTCTGATGCTGTCCCCATTGAGGGTCTTGTCTGGTGGGAATGTCCACGGAGGCCTGATATGCTGACTGAAGGCAGCTGCTGATCTCTGCAAGGATGTTCAGGTAGGTCCTTGTAAAGGTGATCGGCGACAGACCAGACATGGATAGTTAATGGACAGATGGCATCTGGTTAAGCAACACTTTAAAGGGATCCTGTCATTTAGACGACATTTTTCTAAGTACCACGTTGGAATAGTCTTAAGAAAGGCTATTCTTCTCCTACCTTTCGTTGTCTTCTCCATGCCGCCGTTCGCCTACAATCCCAGTTCTTGTCGGTATGTAAATTAGCTCTCTCACAGGAAGGAGAAGAATAGCCTTTCTTAAGGCTATTCTGACATGGTACTTAGAAAAAATGTCGTCTGAATGATAGGATTCCTTTAAATATCAGTAACCGAGAGTTTTCTCTGTAGAAGATTGTCTACCCAGCCCCTTATGTATGGGAGCCACAGTAAGTCCCCCTCATTTCATCAGGGATAGCTTTTGTCACAGGCATTTTCGCCACCAGGTCATTACAGTTTCGGCAATGCCATATTTATGTAGGTTTTACAGCCTCAGTAGAAAAAAAATACTGGTGGGATGCCATGAAATATGTAAAGAAAAGGAAGAAAGCAATGATTTGGAATCGTCAGATGTTCTACGATGAATAAAACATGGTTACATATCAGAGGGTGAAAGTTACACAAGAGAAGACAGATCACAAGGTGAATGTGATCAGAAAGATGGAGGAGCGGGCAAGGGACATCTTGACCACACCCTTCTGGTCAAGGAGAGCCTGGTTCTCTCTTCTGAGGATCCTGTCTGTGATACATCCTTGGATCCTCACGGAGGTTCCAACTCCCTTTGAACAGGGTCCCATCTATCACCCCAGTTCTGGCCAACTTCACCTGACGGCATGGAATTTGAAAGGGAGTTATTAACCACTAGTGGGTTGTCCATGGGGGTCTTTGTTACCCTTTTAAAAAGTAGAAGGGGTTACCTCAAAAATTTATGTAAAAGTTTTGTGGGTTTAGGAAATTTTTATACCTCAGATCCTGGATTTTCTCCAGAAGGGCCTTGAAAAGAGGTTGTTGACCAGCACTCTCGAGGTGCAAGTATCAAATTGGATTAGATTGTTCATCAGAGCCTCTTTTAAAAGAAGATTGATGGTTCAGTCTAAAGTTCCCCCTTGGGATTTAAACCTGGTACTTAACACACTGCCTAGGTCCCCCTTTGAAACCCTGTCTGAGATTTCTATTAGGTCCCTTTCATCGCCAGATGGATTAGTGAGCTCCAGACCGTCACCAACCCTCCCTTCCTTCTAGAAGACAGGGTGATACTTAGGCCAGACCCTGCCTTTGTGCCATTTCCACGCCCAATATGTTGTGCCCAACTTATGTCAGCAGAGATACACACTCCAAAAACTGGTAAGCAGGTATCCCGGGCACAACAGCTTCTGAAGCGTTCATCTCTGATACAAGTCGGGCACAACATATTACGCACTGAAATGACGGATTCCTGGAAAAATTGTAATTTTCACCTCTCATAATCAGCTTCGTATTAATTTATGGACAATAAGTTATAGCAACACTTGGGGGTTAAAAATAATCTCTGTACCCTGGATAAATCCTTCAGGGGTGTAGTTTCCAAAATAAGCTCTCATATCAGGGGATTCCACTTTACTGGCATTTCAGCTCTGCAAAAGTGTCATGGCATCCAAAAACCAAAACGTCTTAAGTCTGTGCTCCAAAAACAAATAGCAATCCTTCCCTTCTGTGCCTGGCTGTGCTCAAAAAGCAGTTTATACCACATATGACATTACGTCCGTTATCCCGGGTACTCCAGTGTCATACATGTGCCCTAATATCAGTATATACCACATATGACATTACGTCCATTATCCTGGGCACTCCAGTGTCATACATGTGCCCTAATATCAGTATATACCACATATGACATTACGTCCATTATCCTGGGTACACCAGTGTCATACATGTGCCCTAATATCAGTATATACCACATATGACATTACGTACGGTATCCTGGGCACATCAGTGTCATACATGTGCCCTAATATCAGTATATACCACATATGACATTACGTACGGTATCCTGGGCACTCCAGTGTCATACATGTGCCCTAATATCAGTATATACCACATATGACATTACGTCCGTTATCCCTGGTACACCAGTGTCATACATGTGCCCTAATATCAGTATATACCACATATGACATTACGTACGGTATCCTGGGCACATCAGTGTCATACATGTGCCCTAATATCAGTATATACCACATATGACATTACGTCCATTATCCTGGGCACTCCAGTGTCATACATGTGCCCTAATATCAGTATATACCACATATGACATTACGTACGGTATCCTGGGCACATCAGTGTCATACATGTGCCCTAATATCAGTATATACCACATATGACATTACGTACGGTATCCTGGGCACATCAGTGTCATACATGTGCCCTAATATCAGTATATACCACATATGACATTACGTCCGTTATCCCGGGTACACCAGTGTCATACATGTGCCCTAATATCAGTATATACCACATATGACATTACGTCCGTTATCCTGGGTACACCAGTGTCATACATGTGCCCTAATATCAGTATATACCACATATGACATTACGTCCGTTATCCCGGGTACACCAGTGTCATACATGTGCCCTAATATCAGTATATACCACATATGACATTACGTCCGTTATCCCGGGTACACCAGTGTCATACATGTGCCCTAATATCAGTATATACCACATATGACATTACGTCCATTATCCTGGGCACTCCAGTGTCATACATGTGCCCTAATATCAGTATATACCACATATGACATTACGTCCGTTATCCCGGGTACACCAGTGTCATACATGTGCCCTAATATCAGTATATACCACATATGACATTACGTCCGTTATCCCGGGTACACCAGTGTCATACATGTGCCCTAATATCAGTATATACCACATATGACATTACGTCCGTTATCCCGGGTACACTAGTGTCATACATGTGCCCTAATATCAGTATATACCACATATGACATTACGTCCGTTATCCCGGGTACACCAGTGTCATACATGTGCCCTAATATCAGTATATACCACATATGACATTACGTCCGTTATCCCGGGTACACCAGTGTCATACATGTGCCCTAATATCAGTATATACCACATATGACATTACGTCCGTTATCCCGGGTACACCAGTGTCATACATGGGGCATAAATTGCAGTTTGGGCACAGCAGGGCGCAGAAGGGAAGGAGCGCGATGCGGCTTTTGGAGTACAGATTCAGATGTTTGGTATCCGGACGCCATGTCATGTTTGTAGAGCTTGTAAGGTACTAGAAAAGTGGATTCCCCAAAGGAGTGACCCCATTTTGAAAACTGCACCCCTCAAAGAATTTATCGGGGGTTGTAGAGAGCATTAATGTCCCAGACATGAATGCACAGCGGATGGTGAAGAGGGAATATGAAAGCTGTGCGGAGGACATTGGGAAGACCAAATTCCTTACTATTTCCCTAATAGTTTCTATTATTGTGGGGGAGGGAGGGGATCACTTTGGGGGTCACTTCTGATGTCTGTTCCCTCATAAGCTCTAATTCTGGGGTGTCCCCTGATATTCGCTCACACAGCTTATACATTCCCTTCCTGCTGGTTGTATTCTAATGATTTGGCGATTTTGGGGGTTTTGTCTTCACATTGCTAGATGCTATATTTTCTTTATTTTTTTGGTGACGTGGCCATATAAGGGCTTGTTGTTTGCGGGATGAGAGGCATTTTGTAATGACACCATTTTTGGGTGCCGCCAACTTATTGAATACATTTTATTAATGGTGGGTTCACACCAGCGTCTGGACTCCGTTATCAGGTTTCCGTCTTCTCCATGCAGAAGAAGGAAACCTGTCAGGCCGAGTCCGTTTTTTTTTAAACCGAACACAGAGTCCTGTATGTCTGACTGTGTCCGGTTTTAAAAAAAAGAGCATAAAACGCTCACGGCCGGACACTTTTCAAACCCATTCAAATGAAAGATGTCGGCAGATTTCCGTCTCCTGCCCTGTTTCGTGCAGGAAATGGAAACCTGCAGAACGGATTTAAAAAATAAATAAAATCAATTCTGGCATTGTGTTTTGCCTTTTTCATTTTTCGCCTTTCAGCGTACAGTGTAAGTAACGTGACCTTTATTCTGCGGGTCGGTGCGATTATGGAGATACCTCATTTATATTATTTTTTATGTGATACTAATTCTGCAGATCAAAAACACATTTAGGGACATAAATCAATGATGATTTTTTTTTTGTTCACACTGTAGGGTCTGAGGAAGGTCTTGTCCGACCGAAAAACGTTTAACTCTACTGCACTGAATGCACACTTGTGATTAATACATGGAATTTTGAATTCACTTACTTGTACTGTGTATTTATATCGCACAGTATCTGTTTTATAGCAGACGTGATAACAGGCGGTGATAACATTGCCCGGTCACTATAAAACAGATCCTGTGCAATGTAAGTAGTGAATATTAATTGTTCAAAAATACCAAATGCAGACTATAACCTTTCAGTACAAAGTTGTTTTATATTATTGAAAGCTCTATAAAGCCCCATTCACACAACTGTATTTTGCGAGTCTGTAACTGTCCACAATTGTGGATCTGCATAGTAATAAGGTTAAATTGCGATTTCAGCGTTTTGTGATTTAGTGGGTTTTGGGTTGCAGTTTGGGCACTACTTAATCTCTTAAAGGGGCTCTATCAGCAAAACCTAAAGAAGAATGATCTACTTACGCATCGTGCACGCTGGGCGGCCATTCAGGGTTCATGCTGATAGAGCCCCTTTAAAGGTTCACCGTCACTGATCATAGTATATATAACTAGTATTGAGCGAACCCGTCAAAGTTCAAATTTGATAAGCTCGACCGAACGTTCAGGTAAGTTCAGTTCAGGTACCTAAACTTGACATGAACCCGAACCCCATTGAAATCGGTGTGGAGCCAAACTTGGTGACCCAAAAATAGCTGTAATGGGGATAGTAAGGGGTAGAAGGCTGCAAAATGAGGTTAATAACAGGGCAAGTGCCCTGCAAAAAAATGGGGCAGGGAAAGTACTTAAGATAATAAATAAATGAAAATAAAAAAAATTAAAAACAAATAAAATAATAATTTTGAAACAAGTGGTAGAGGTACAGGGGGAGGAGGTGGATGTAGCCAGCACATTAACCACTCACTCGGGCACTGGCACACACAAGTCTTGTGGGATACATGCTTGGTTCATCTTAATGAGTATATCCACGATGCCTAAGGATTGGCGGATTCTGTTGCCGGTGATGACACCCCCCAGTGGTGCGGAACACGCGTTCTGATAGGACATTTGCTGCAGAGCAGGCCAGCACCTCCAAGGCATAGAGGGCAAGCCCTGGCCCCGTGTCTAATTTACCAACCCAGAAATTGAACAGGGAGAACCAATCACTCAGTACCAGGAGTCGTGTCGACAGATACTCATCCACCATGTGAGTCAAGTTCTGCCTTCTGGTACTATGGACTGTATCCGATGGTGGTGGATGTTGCGGAGAATTGAACAAGGTGTATCATTGTGGCCATGCTGACCCTCCCTTTTGAGATGGTGCTGCTGTGTCACCCTGCTGTGCTGGCGACTTCTTCCTTCTCCTCGGCCTTGTACTGCCAATGAGCTCTCAATGTCACATGTTATCCTTATAGTGGGGATCCAGCAGGGTGGCCGCCCAGTAATCGGCACTATTGAGTATGCAGGAACTCTGCGGTCATTGCGCAGACACTGGAGCATGTAGTGGCTCATGTGAGGCAGACTGCTCAGAGGCAAAGACAAGCTGTCCTCTGTGAGAGGTGTCTCCTCTACATCCCCCCAGCCACGTTCCAGTGATGCCTTTGAGCCGAGCTGGATGCCACCCTGCTGGGAGGTAAACCCCTGCTCCTCCTCCAAAACTGTCCTATGGCTGGACAATGACCGCTGTTGGTCCAGCAACCCACCCTGCGAGCCATATGTGGACTGGCTTGACACCTGTGTAAATGGGCATTATTCTCTTCCTCTGCTTTCTTCTATACTACCCCTACATCCTCCTTCATGGCCTGAAGTAAACTGGTGTAAGCGGCCATTTTCTTGGTGCTGCTTACATAGTAAGCTGGGGTAAGCATCCACAAGAAAATGGCCGCTGGTATCCGGAGTCAGCCCTGCCCGAGGCCCGATGGCAGAGCCGACTGCACAAGCCTAGAAGTTTGAGGCCAGCGCTGGAAGAAGATGCAGGGAGAGGCCGTTCCAGGCAAAGATAGAGGTGGCGCTGGAGAGTTCTCTTGCAGCATTGGTGACCGCCCCCAGTGCTGTGAGAGAACTCATTTGCATACAGAAAAACTGAATTTCCAACGAACAGCGGCGCAGGGAAGACATCTAAAGGTAGGAGAAGAATAGCCTTTCTTAAGGCTATTCCTACGTTTTAAGGTGAAAAAATTGAATTTTAATTATTGAATCCCTTTAAGGTTCAGTGGCAGCAACCACTCATCTGTCTGCCTTTCGATCCCATCCCACGACTCCTTGGTAGTGTGCGATTTTTCGCCAAAACAGATGAGCGTCAGCACAGCCGGCTGCCATTTCCCCACTGATGGTGCAGGTGCTGCGCTGACTGGATGAGACGGCAGGAGAGGAGGAAACGGAGTAGGAGGCAATCCTGCGTGGTGGAAACAAATGCGCCAAGGCGTTTCCCGCCTCCGGCCCAGCCCCCACTATGTTAATCCAGGGAGCAGTTAGAGATGTAACGTCTCTGCCCATGTTTGCTTGTCCATGTATCAGTTGTGATGTGCACTTTGCCACTAATGGACTGGTGGCACAGCGTACAAATAACCTGTGTTATGTCTTTGACACACTGCTTAAAAAAATGCCTCACCTGGCAGATCCTCTGAGCCGGCTTTTGTGTGCTCAGTCCCTGGGCGTGGTGGGCAGTAGCAGGCGACGTCTTGGCTATGGTCTGCCCGCTGCGCCTTTTCACCCTTCTCCACCTTTTTCTGGCTACCTGGGGCTGTGTAGCCACCACCTCTTCCTCCGAACTATCATTATCTTCAATCCATGTTGGGTCTAGAACCTCGTCAGCAACCCTCAGATTGTCTTCCATCAGCACCTCAGCACCTTTGTCAGTCTCCACACTGCAGAAAGCCACAGCAGTTGGCACTTGGGTTTTATCCCCATGGTAGATATCCTGCCATGGTCCACATCCTCATCTACCACCACAAGCTGTTGGGCATCTGTGAACTCTATGTCTGCAACTGTGGCAGGGTCAGGTGGATAGACCATAGAATCCCAGCTAGGAGAGTCATCATAGAGCATTAGTGACCGTTCCATCATGACTTGTGGCTGAGAAGACCTTGCTATTGAGAAATGGGATGAGGTTGAGGCCTCTGCTCTTTCAGCAGAGGTTTAGAGGGTGGAAGACAATCTGATGGAACTTGTGGCACTGTTTGTGACTTACTCTACCAATGCCTCAACATCACTGGCCTCTCCATTCCAACAGCACTATTGTGGCGTACAAGAATACGTTGCAGACCCTGGTACCTGAAGGTGTAGCAGGCATAGATGTAACACGTTGTCTCCCTGTACCACCAGCTCCATCACCGCCGGCAGCACCACGGCCACGTCCCTGTCCCTTTTCTATGTTTTTCATTTATACACACTTGCAGTTAGAAGACAGTATGCATATGTAAACGCAGTTATTGCTACGCTAGGAGACAGTATGGGCGCACATGTGGTTATTGTTACTGCGCTAGGAGACAGTATGGGCGCACATGTGGTTATTGTTACTGCGCTAGGAGACAGTATGGGCGCACACGTGGTTATTGTTACTGTGCTAGGAGACAGTATGGGCACACACATGGTTACTGTTACTGCATAGGAGACAGTATGGGCACACACGTGGTTATTGTTACTGCGCTAGGAGACAGTATGGGCACACACGTGGTTACTGTTACTGCATAGGAGACAGTATGGGCACACACGTGGTTATTGTTACAGCGCTAGGAGACAGTATGGGCACACACGTGGTTATTGTTACTGCGCTAGGAGACAGTATGGGCACACACGTGGTTATTGTTACAGCGCTAGGAGACAGTATGGGCACACACGTGGTTATTGTTACTGCGCTAGAAGACAGTATGGGCGCACACGTCGTTATTGTTACTGTGCTAGGAGACAGTATGGGCACACACGTGGTTATTGTTACTGTGCTAGGAGACAGTATGGGCACACACGTGGTTACTGTTACTGCATAGGAGACAGTATGGGCGCACACGTGGTTATTGTTACTGCGCTAGGAGACAGTATGGGCACACATGGTTATTGTTACTGTGCTAGGAGACAGTATGGGCACACACGTGGTTATTGTTACTGCGCTAGAAGACAGTATGGGCGCACACGTCGTTATTGTTACTGTGCTAGGAGACAGTATGGGCACAAACGTGGTTATTGTTACTGTGCTAGGAGACAGTATGGGCACACACGTGGTTACTGTTACTGCATAGGAGACAGTATGGGCACACACGTGGTTATTGTTACTGCGCTAGGAGACAGTATGGGCACACACGTGGTTATTGTTACTTTATAGGAGACAGTATGGGCACAAACGTGGTTATTGTTACTGTGCTAGGAGACAGTATGGGCACACACGTGGTTACTGTTACTGCATAGGAGACAGTATGGGCACACACGTGGTTATTGTTACTGCGCTAGGAGACAGTATGGGCACACACGTGGTTATTGTTACTTTATAGGAGACAATATGGGCGCACACGTGGTTATTGTTAGTGCGCTAGGAGACAGTATGGGCACACACGTGGTTATTGTTACTGCGCTAGGAGACAGTATGGGCACACACGTGGTTATCGTTACTGCGCTAGGAGACAGTATGTGCACACACGTGGTTATTGTTACTGTGCTAGGAGACAGTATGGGCACACACGTGGTTACTGTTACTGCATAGGAGACAGTATGGGCGCACACGTGGTTATTGTTACTGCGCTAGGAGACAGTATGGGCACACACGTGGTTACTGTTACTGTATAGGAGACAGTATGGGCACACATGTGGTTATTGTTACTGCATAGGAGACAGTATGGGCACACACGTGGTTATTGTTACTGTATAGGAGACAGTATGGGCACACACGTGGTTACTGCATAGGAGACAATATGGGCG
Source organism: Leptodactylus fuscus (assembly GCF_031893055.1). Taxonomy (NCBI): domain Eukaryota; kingdom Metazoa; phylum Chordata; class Amphibia; order Anura; family Leptodactylidae; genus Leptodactylus; species Leptodactylus fuscus. The sequence continues at coordinate 79,961,225 of NC_134274.1, read as the reverse complement.
CACACGTGGTTATTGTTAGTGCGCTAGGAGACAGTATGGGCACACACGTGGTTATTGTTACTGCGCTAGGAGACAGTATGGGCACACACGTGGTTATTGTTAATGCGCTAAGAGACAGTATGGGCACACACGTGGTTATTGTTACTGCGCTAGGAGACAGTATGTGCACACACGTGGTTATTGTTACTGTGCTAGGAGACAGTATGGGCACACACGTGGTTACTGTTACTGCATAGGAGACAGTATGGGCGCACACGTGGTTATTGTTACTGCGCTAGGAGACAGTATGGGCACACACGTGGTTACTGTTACTGTATAGGAGACAGTATGGGCACACATGTGGTTATTGTTACTGCATAGGAGACAGTATGGGCACACACGTGGTTATTGTTACTGCGCTAGGAGACAGTATGGGCACACACGTGGTTACTGCATAGGAGACAATATGGGCGCACACGTGGTTATTGTTAGTGCGCTAGGAGACAGTATGGGCACACACGTGGTTATTGTTACTGCGCTAGGAGACAGTATGGGCACACACGTGGTTATTGTTAATGCGCTAAGAGACAGTATGGGCACACACGTGGTTATTGTTACTGCGCTAGGAGACAGTATGGGCACACGTGGTTATTGTTACTGCGCTAGGAGACAGTATGGGCACACACGTGGTTATTGTTACTGCGTGTTACTGTGCTAGGAGACAGTATGGGCACACACGTGGTTATTGTTACTGCGCTAGGAGACAGTATGGGCACACACGTGGTTATTGTTACTGCGTGTTACTGTGCTAGGAGACAGTATGGGCGCACACGTGGTTATTGTTATTCCGCTAGGAGACAGTATGGGCACATACGTGGTTACTGCATAGGAGACAGTATGGGCGCACACGTGGTTATTGTTAGTGCGCTAGGAGACAGTATGGGCACACACGTGGTTATTGTTACTGCGCTAGGAGACAGTATGGGCACACACGTGGTTATTGTTACTGCGCAAGGAGACAGTATGGGCACACACGTGGTTATTGTTACTGCACTAGGAGACAGTATGGGCACACACGTGGTTATTGTTACTGCGCTAGGAGACAGTATGGGCACACACGTGGGTATTGTTACTGCATAGGAGACAGTATGGGCACACACGTGGTTATTGTTACAGCGCTAGGAGACAGTATGGGCACACACGTGGTTATTGTTACTGCGCTAGAAGACAGTATGGGCACACACGTGGTTATTGTTACTGCGCTAGGAGACAGTATGGGCACACACGTGGTTATTGTTACTGCGCTAGCAGACAGTATAGGCACACACGTGGTTATTGTTACTGTGCTAGGAGACAGTATGGGCACACACGTGGTTACTGCATAGGAGACAGTATGGGCGCACATGTGGTTATTGTTAGTGTGCTAGGAGACAGTATGGGCACACACGTGGTTATTGTTACAGCGCTAGGAGACAGTATGGGCACACACGTGGTTATTGTTACTGCGCTAGAAGACAATATGGGCACACACGTGGTTATTGTTACTGCGCTAGGAGACAGTATGGGCACACACGTGGTTATTGTTACTGCGCTAGCAGACAGTATAGGCACACACGTGGTTATTGTTACTGTGCTAGGAGACAGTATGGGCACACACGTGGTTACTGCATAGGAGACAGTATGGGCGCACATGTGGTTATTGTTAGTGTGCTAGGAGACAGTATAGGCACACACGTGGTTATTGTTACTGCGCTAGGAGACAGTATGGGCACACACGTGGTTATTGTTACTGCGCTAGGAGACAGTATGGGCACACACGTGGTTATTGTTACTGTGCTAGGAGACAGTATGGGCGCACACGTGGTTACTGCATAGGAGACAGTATGGGCACACACGTGGTTACTGCATAGGAGACAGTATGGGCACACACGTGGTTATTGTTAGTGCGAGAAGAGACGGTATGGGCACAAAAACAATTTACTATCACTGCCCTAATAAGGGCAACTATTATTTCTAGATAACTGCCCCTCACAGTATCCGGCGCCTCTCACTACCCTGATAAGGACAATTATTACATTCAGCTCAGGCCCTGACTATCCCCATCTCCAGCTGCAGCCTCTGGGCTTGCATAAAGTTGAGCAGTTTTTTCTTCATAGTTGAGAGCTTATAGATTTCTTTATTATTTACAAATACTTAATACAAAAAGTTTTGACTCGGAGAAGTCACAGAAACCATAAAGAACAGATGAGATCATGACCCGGCCTCCTCCACTATAAACAGCAGTAGGGAGACCTGATTCAGCCCACTGAGACCTCCCGAGTGCTGAACACTGGCCACTAGAGGTCACTGCAGACAGAAGATAGAAGTATCAGTACTGTTCCTGGCCACTAGAGGTCACTGCAGAAAGAAGATGGAAGTATCTGTACTGTACCTGGCCACTAGAGGTCACTGAAAATAGTAGATGGAAGTATCTGTACTGTACCTGGCCACTAGAGGTCACTGCAGACAGAAGATGAAAGTATCTGTACTGTACCAGGCCACTAGGGGTCACTGCAGACAGTAGATGGAAGTATCAGTACTGTACCTGGCTACTAGAGGTCACTGAAAATAGTAGATGGAAGTATATGTACTGTACCTGGCCACTAGAGGTCACTGCAGACAGAAGATGGAAGTATCAGTACTGTACCTGGCCACTAGAGGTCACTGCAGACAGTAGATGGAAGTATCAGTACTGTTCCTGGCCACCACAGGTCACTGCAGACAGAAGATGGAAGTATCTGTACTATACCTGGCCACTAGAGGTCACTGCAGGCAGTAGATGAAAGTATCAGTACTGTACCTGGCTACTAGAGGTCACTGCAAATAGTAGATGGAAGTATCTGTACTGTACCTGGCCACTAGAGGTCACTGCAGGCAGTAGATGGAAGTATATGTACTATACCTGGCTACTAGAGGTCACTGCAAGTAGTAGATGGAAGTATCTGTACTGTACCTGGCCACTAGAAGTCACTGCAGGCAGTAGATGGAAGTATCTGTACTATACCTGGCCACTAGAGGTCACTGCAGGCAGTAGATGGAAGTATCTGTACCTGGCCACTAGAGGTCACTGCAGACAGTAGATGGAAGTATCAGTACTGTACCTGGCTACTAGAGGTCTCTGCAAATAGTAGATGGAAGTATCTGTACTGTACCTGGCCACTAGAGTTCACTGCAGGCAGTGGATGGAAGTATCTGTACTATACCTGGCCACTAGAGGTCACTGCAAGTAGTAGATGGAAGGATCTGTACTGTACCTGGCCACTAGAAGTCACTGCAGGCAGTAGATGGAAGTATCTGTACTGTACCTGGCCACTAGAGGTCACTGCAGACAGTAGATGGAAGTATCTGTACTGTACCTGGCCATAAGAGGTCACTGCAGACAGTAGATGGAAGTATCAGTACTATACCTGGCCACTAGATGTCACTGCAAATAGTAGATGGAAGTATTAGTACTGTACCTGGCCACTAGAAGTCACTGCAGGCAGTAGATGGAAGTATCTGTACTGTACCTGGCCACTAGAGGTCACTGCAGGTAGTAGTAGCTGGAAGTATCTGTACTGTACTTGGTCACTAAAGGTCACTGCAGGCAGTAGATGGAAGTATCAGCACTGTCCCTGGCCACTAGAGGTCACTGCAGACAGTAGATGGAAGTATCTGTACTATACCTGGCAACTAGATGTCACTGCAAATAGTAGATGGAAGTATTAGTACTGTACCTGGCCACTAGAAGTCACTGCAGGCAGTAGATGGAAGTATCTGTACTGTACCTGGCCACTAGATGTCACTGCAAATAGTAGATGGAAGTATCTGTACTGTACCTGGCCACTAGAGGTCACTGCAGACAGAAGATGGAAGTATCTGTACTGTACCTGGCCACTAGAGGTCACTGCAGACAGTAGATTGAAGTATCAGTACTGTACCTGGCCACTAGAGGTCACTGCAGACAGTAGATGGAAGTATCTGTACTGTACCTGGCCACTAGAGGTCATCAGAGAGAGGAGATGGAAATATCTGTACATTACCTGACCACTAGAGGTCACTACAGGTCACCGCAGATGGTAAATGGAAGTATTTGTACTGTACCTGGCCCCTAGAGGTAGTGGCCAGGCAGGCAGTAGATGGAAGGATCTGGACTGTACCTGGGCACTAAAGGTCACTGCAGGCAGTAGATGGAAGCATCAGTACTGTATTGGGCACTAGAGGTCACTGCAGGCAGTAGATGGAAGCATCAGTACTGTACCTGGCCACTAGAGGTCACTGCAAATAGTAGATGGAAGTATCTGTACTGTACCTGGCCACTAGAGGTCACTGCAGGCAGTAGATGGAAGTATATGTACTATACCTGGCTACTAGAGGTCACTGCAAGTAGTAGATGGAAGTATCTGTACTGTACCTGGCCACTAGAAGTCACTGCAGGCAGTAGATGGAAGTATCTGTACTATACCTGGCCACTAGAGGTCACTGCAGGCAGTAGATGGAAGTATCTGTACCTGGCCACTAGAGGTCACTGCAGACAGTAGATGGAAGTATCAGTACTGTACCTGGCTACTAGAGGTCTCTGCAAATAGTAGATGGAAGTATCTGTACTGTACCTGGCCACTAGAGTTCACTGCAGGCAGTAGATGGAAGTATCTGTACTATACCTGGCCACTAGAGGTCACTGCAAGTAGTAGATGGAAGGATCTGTACTGTACCTGGCCACTAGAAGTCACTGCAGGCAGTAGATGGAAGTATCTGTACTGTACCTGGCCACTAGAGGTCACTGCAGACAGTAGATGGAAGTATCTGTACTGTACCTGGCCATAAGAGGTCACTGCAGACAGTAGATGGAAGTATCAGTACTATACCTGGCCACTAGATGTCACTGCAAATAGTAGATGGAAGTATTAGTACTGTACCTGGCCACTAGAAGTCACTGCAGGCAGTAGATGGAAGTATCTGTACTGTACCTGGCCACTAGAGGTCACTGCAGGTAGTAGTAGCTGGAAGTATCTGTACTGTACTTGGTCACTAAAGGTCACTGCAGGCAGTAGATGGAAGTATCAGCACTGTCCCTGGCCACTAGAGGTCACTGCAGACAGTAGATGGAAGTATCTGTACTATACCTGGCAACTAGATGTCACTGCAAATAGTAGATGGAAGTATTAGTACTGTACCTGGCCACTAGAAGTCACTGCAGGCAGTAGATGGAAGTATCTGTACTGTACCTGGCCACTAGATGTCACTGCAAATAGTAGATGGAAGTATCTGTACTGTACCTGGCCACTAGAGGTCACTGCAGACAGAAGATGGAAGTATCTGTACTGTACCTGGCCACTAGAGGTCACTGCAGACAGTAGATTGAAGTATCAGTACTGTACCTGGCCACTAGAGGTCACTGCAGACAGTAGATGGAAGTATCTGTACTGTACCTGGCCACTAGAGGTCATCAGAGAGAGGAGATGGAAATATCTGTACATTACCTGACCACTAGAGGTCACTACAGGTCACCGCAGATGGTAAATGGAAGTATTTGTACTGTACCTGGCCCCTAGAGGTAGTGGCCAGGCAGGCAGTAGATGGAAGGATCTGGACTGTACCTGGGCACTAAAGGTCACTGCAGGCAGTAGATGGAAGCATCAGTACTGTATTGGGCACTAGAGGTCACTGCAGGCAGTAGATGGAAGCATCAGTACTGTACCTGGCCACTAGAGGTCACTGCAAACAGTAGGTGGAAGTATCGGTAATGTACCTGGCCACTAGATGTCACTGCAGGCAGGAGATGGAAGTAAGAGCACTGTACCTGGCCACTAGAGGTCACAGCAGACAGTAGATTGAAGTATCAGTATTGTACCTGGCCACTAGAGGTCACAGCAGACAGAAGATGGAAGTATCTGTACTGTACCTGTCCACTAGAGGTCACTGCAGACAGTAGATGGAAGTATCAGTACTGTACCTGGCTACTAGAGGTCACTGCAAATAGTAGATGGAAGTATCTGTACTGTACCTGGCTACTAGAGGTCACTGCAAATAGTAGATGGAAGTATCAGTACTGTACCTGGCTACTAGAGGTCACTGCAAATAGTAGATGGAAGTATCAGTACTGTACCTGGCCACTAGAGGTCACTGCAGACAGTAGATGGAAGTATCTGTACTGTACCTGGCCACTAGAGGTCACTGCAGACAGAAGATGGAAGTATCTGTACTATACCTGGCCACTAGAGGTCACTGCAGACAGTAGATGGAAGTATCTGTACTGTACCTGGCCACTAGAGGTCACTGCAGACAGTAAATGGAAGTATCTGTACTGTACCTGGCCACTAGATGTCACTGCAGACAGTAAATGGAAGTATCTGTACTGTACCTGGCCACTAGAGTTCACTGCAGACAGTAGATGGAAGTATCAGTACTGTACCTGGCCACTAGAGGTAATCAGAGAGAGGAGATGGAAATATATGTACATTACCTGACCACTAGAGGTCACCGCAGATGGTAAATGGAAGTATTTATACTGTACCTGGCTACTAGAGGTCGCTGCAGACAGTAGATGAAAGTATCTGTACTGTACCTGGCCACTTGAGGTCACTGCAGACAGCAGATAGAAGTATCAGTACTGTACCTGGCCACTAGATGTCACTGCAGACCGTAGATAGAAGTATCTGTACTGTAATTGGCCACTAGAGGTCACTGCAGGCAGTAGATGGTAGTATCAGTACTATACCTGGCCACTAGAGGTCACTGCAGGTAGTAGTAGCTGGAAGTGTCTGTACTGTACTTGGCCACTGGAGGTCACTGCAGACAGTAGATTGAAGTATCAGTACTGTCCCTGGCCACTAGAGGTCACTGCAGACAGTAGATGGAAGTATCTGTACTATACCTGGCCACTAGAGGTAACTGCAGACAGAGATGGAAGTATCTGTACTATACCAGGCCACTAGAGGTCACTGCAGACAGTAGATGGAAGTATCAGTACTGTACCTGGCCACTAGAGCTCACTGCAGACAGTAGATGGAAGTATCAGTTCTGTACCTGGCCACTAGATGTCACTGCAGACAGTAGATGGAAGTATCAGTACTCTACCTGGCCACTAGATGTCACTGCAGACAGTAGATAGAAGTATCTGTACTGTAATTGGCCACTAGAGGTCACATCTTCTAGAACAAGAGGCTCTGCTTTTAGTCTTTTCCCATTCTGGGTAATAGTTGGGGGTCCTGGCTGGAGGACCCCCCTCTATTACCTCAGAATTCCCTGGGTCAGTATGAAAATGGGTTTTCTAAGAGAGACAGCAACTTTATTGGTTAAATCATAAACAGTGAGGGTTTGTTACAGCGTATAAACCTAGATGTCACGCTGGGTTCACACCAGCGTCCGGTCTCCGTACTCAGGTTTCCGTCTTCTGCCAGCAGAAGACTGAAACCTGTCAGACCATGTCCGGCTGTGAGTGCTGGTGAGCGTTTTATGGTGAAGATGTCTTGTTACTCGTGGAGACTGAACTTCTTATTTCTCGGTTGCCTTTAAGAAGAGATTTTGCATGTATAGCTTTCACTGTAAAAATATATTGCGGCCACTGATTCTGATTCACAATGAAACCTGCCCACTTGACTGTATGTTGCACTATATAGAGTTACGTGTCTAATTTCCATACAGGAAGCACAATTCATGACAGGGCACGTGTCTCTAATAAAGTGGCCATTCAGTGGCTATGCCAGGTGAGTTTTCACGTATGGCCTGTTTCAACTCTAAAGTTTGGTGGTGGAGGTATACGGCTATGGGGTTGTTTTCATGGGTTGGCACAAGTTCCTCAGATCCAATAAAGAGAAATTTTTATGTTACAGCATGCCAAGACATTGTGACCATTGTATGGTCCTATCTTTGTGGGAACAGTTTGGAGAAGACCCCTTTCTGTTCCAGCATAACCGTGACCCAGTGCACAAAGCTTTCTTTCTTTTTTTTTTTTTTTTTTTTTTTTTACTATTTTATTCCCCCCCGGGGGCTTGAACCTGCGGTCACTTGATTGCAAGTCCCATAGACGGCAATACAACTGTATTGCCGTCTATGGGACATTCTGTCTATTAGTATTACGGCTGGTCATAGACCCAGCCGCAATACTAATATAGCAGTGACAGGCCTGGGAGCCTCATTAGGCTCCCGGCTATCACCTGAACAGGTCGGCTCCTGCGATATCGCCGCGCAGGAGCCGACCTGCAACTTCACAGGTACGGGGCCGGTGGGGACCGGCCCCGGGGGACAAGGGGCCACCGATACTGACCCGGCATCCGCTGTACTAGAGAGGCGGATGCCGGCGAGGGATAGACGCCGGGGCCTGAGACATCGCTGCGCTCCTCTGCCCTGCATGAAGCCAGCGGCGGGGGGACGGAGGAGCAGAATAGCATTGCCGCTGCCGGCTTCATGCAGGGCAGAGGAGCGCAGCGATGTCTCAGGCCCCGGCGTCTATCCCGTGCCGGCATCCGCCTCTCTATTACAGCGGATGCCAGGCGCCACATTCGGACTATAAGACGCACCCTTCTTTTCCCCCCAAATTTTGGGGGAAAAAAGTGCGTCTTATAGTCCGAAAAATACGGTATGTTACTTCTAAACTCATGAAATATGACAACTTAGAAACCATACAGATGGAAATACTGCACCTTCGTCCGGTAGAAATATCTCGCCCCCTCCCGGATATCGCTCTTTATCTGCTTCTCCAGCTCAGTGCAGAGTTTCTGCAGATATTTCTGTAGCAAAATAAATCAGATTAATATTATAAAGGTGAAAGTTTGTGAGTTTGGATGTTTGTTCCTCAATCACGCAAACCCACTCCACCGATTTGACTGAAATTTTCCACAAACATAGTTACTACACTGGATTGCGCAATAGGCTACTTTTCGTCACAATAGCGCACATACGATTTTCCCAGGACCCCCACAAAACCCAAACTCGCATCACTATCTCTGCAATCTCACACACTTTGGACCATAGAAAGCCACAAAATTCATATTACCCTCTACAGCAGAGGTCAGCAACCCCTGGCACATGTGCCAAGAGTGGCACTCCTGCCATATTTCACTGGCACGCCAGCAGCACAGGACCTGCAAGAGTTAAATGAAGTCGGAGTGTCCCTTCAGTGCTCTGCTAGAGCTGAGGCATAAGGACACTCCCCTTTGAGAGGGGTGCAGGAAACCCAGGGGGTGGAGCTTAATCGCTCAGGTCTCTGCCTGCTATAGTGATAGCTCCTGCCGTCTGCATCCTGCAAATGTTCCCCGAGGAGGAGAGGAAGCTGCTAGCAAAGTGAAACTAACAAGCACACAGGTCCCTTCCTTTAGTTCCTATTCTCATTAATGTCAGGCATTTGTGGTTATTAGTTTAGTGTTAGTAACTCCATGTGCCTCACATTAATAGGAATAAACCCCATCATGTCCCTCATATTAACCCCTGTGTGCCTCATATAAAGGTTACTAATATGTCAGACATATGGAGGTACTAATAAAAGACCTCAGTAATGAAGATACTTAATTATTACCTCCAAGGATTCACATATCCAAGGATTCACATATCACATATCAGTAACTCTTACACAAGGGTTAATGTGAGGAGATGATGGGGTTAATTGCTATTAATATGAGGCACATGGAGTTACTAAACTGTCATGCACAGGGCCAGACTTTTATCTACAATTGGTCCTGTACATTTCAATGGGCCCATACACATAGATCCTGTTTTTGCGACTTTGTGTCCGGGACAAATTGAGCTGTAAAATATAGAGTAGGTCCTATATATGTCCTATACCTTCCCTACACCTGTCCTATATATGTCCTATACCTTCCCCACACCTGTCCTATATATGTCCTATACCTTCCCTACACCTGTCCTATATACTGTATGTCCTATACCTTCCCTACACCTGTCCTATATATGTCCTATACCTTTCCTACACCTGTCCTATATATGTCCTATACCTTCCCTACACCTGTCCTATATATGTCCTATACCTTCCCTACACCTGTCCTATATATGTCCTATACCTTCCCTACACCTGTCCTATATATGTCCTATACCTTCCCCACACCTGTCCTATATATGTCCTATACCTTCCCTATACCTGTCCTATATACTGTATGTCCTATACCTTCCCTACACCTGTCCTATATATGTCCTATACCTTTCCTACACCTGTCCTATATATGTCCTATACCTTCCCTACACCTGTCCTATATATGTCCTATACCTTCCCTACACCTGTCCTATATACTGTATGTCCTATACCTTCCCTACACCTGTCCTATATATGTCCTATACCTTCCCTACACCTGTCCTATATATGTCCTATACCTTTCCTACACCTGTCCTATACCTTCACTACACCTGTCCTATATATGTCCTATACCTTCCCTACACCTGTCCTATACCTTTCCTACACCTGTCCTATATATGTCCTATACCTTCCCTACACCTGTCCTATATATGTCCTATACCTTCCCTACACCTGTCCTATATATGTCCTATACCTTCCCTACACCTGTCCTATATATGTCCTATACCTTCTCTACACCTGTCCTATACCTTTCCTACACCTGTCCTATATATGTCCTATACCTTCCCTACACCTGTCCTATACCTTTCCTACACCTGTCCTATATATGTCCTATACCTTCCCTACACCTGTCCTATATATGTCCTATACCTTCTCTACACCTGTCCTATACCTTTCCTACACCTGTCCTATATATGTCCTATACCTTCCCTACACCTGTCCTATACCTTTCCTACACCTGTCCTATATATGTCCTATACCTTCCCTACACCTGTCCTATACCTTTCCTACACCTGTCCTATATACTGTATGTCCTATACCTTCCCTACACCTGTCCTATATATGTCCTATACCTTCCCTACACCTGTCCTATATATGTCCTATACCTTTCCTACACCTGTCCTATATATGTCCTATACCTTTCCTACACCTGTCCTATATATGTCCTATACCTTCCCTACACCTGTCCTATACCTTTCCTACACCTGTCCTATATATGTCCTATACCTTTCCTACACCTGTCCTATATATGTCCTATACCTTCCCTACACCTGTCCTATATATGTCCTATACCTTCACTACACCTGTCCTATATATGTCCTATACCTTTCCTACACCTGTCCTATATATGTCCTATACCTTCACTACACCTGTCCTATATATGTCCTATACCTTTCCTACACCTGTCCTATATATGTCCTATACCTTCACTACACCTGTCCTATATATGTCCTATACCTTCCCTACACCTGTCCTATACCTTTCCTACACCTGTCCTATATATGTCCTATACCTTCCCTACACCTGTCCTATATATGTCCTATACCTTCCCTACACCTGTCCTATATATGTTCTATACCTTTCCTACACCTGTCCTATATATGTCCTATACCTTCACTACACCTGTCCTATATATGTCCTATACCTTCCCTACACCTGTCCTATACCTTTCCTACACCTGTCCTATATATGTCCTATACCTTCCCTACACCTGTCCTATATATGTCCTATACCTTCCCTACACCTGTCCTATATATGTCCTATACCTTCCCTACACCTGTCCTATATATGTCCTATACCTTCTCTACACCTGTCCTATACCTTTCCTACACCTGTCCTATATATGTCCTATACCTTCCCTACACCTGTCCTATATATGTCCTATACCTTCCCTACACCTGTCCTATACCTTCTCTACACCTGTCCTATACCTTTCCTACACCTGTCCTATACCTTCCCTACACCTGTCCTATATATGTCCTATACCTTCCCTACACCTGTCCTATATATGTCCTATACCTTCCCTACACCTGTCCTATATATGTCCTATACCTTCCCTACACCTGTCCTATATATGTCCTATACTTTTCCTACACCTGTCCTATATATGTCCTATACCTTTCCTACACCTGTCCTATATATGTCCTATACTTTTCCTACACCTGTCCTATATATGTCCTATACTTTTCCTACACCTGTCCTATATATGTCCTATACCTTTCCTACACCTGTCCTATATATGTCCTATACCTTCCCTACACCTGTCCTATATATGTCCTATACCTTCCCTACACCTGTCCTATATATGTCCTATACCTTTCCTACACCTGTCCTATATATGTCCTATACCTTCCCTACACCTGTCCTATATATGTCCTATACCTTCCCTACACCTGTCCTATATATGTCCTATACCTTTCCTACACCTGTCCTATATATGTCCTATACCTTCCCTACACCTGTCCTATATATGTCCTATACCTTCCCTACACCTGTCCTATATATGTCCTATACCTTTCCTACACCTGTCCTATATATGTCCTATACCTTTCCTACACCTGTCTGTATTTGCAGCCCTGTCAATTTATTTTTAATCTATAGGTCAGTGAAAACCATATCCGTGCCATTTGTGTGCAGGAGGCCTAAGGCTGAAGCACCACGTTGCGTTAACACAGCGTTTTGGTGGCAAATTTTGCTGCGGTTTTATGAGCCAAAGTCACCGATGTACCGTTTGTCACCACGAACACGTAACGGTCGATAATAATGTCACCAATCTGCCTTACTGCCCACCTTAGAATTACCCGGCGTCCCTTCACATAAACTAGAACTCAAGATTGGAGGCCCTGTTCTACTCATGCGTAATCTGGATGCACCCCGATTGTGTAATGGCACGAGGCTACGTGTCACACAACTAGGAACAAATATCATTGAAGCCACTATTCTTACAGGAGCAGCTAAAGGTGACAGTGTGTTAACCCCACGCATTCCAATTATACCAAATCATTTCCCATTACAATTCAAACGACTACAATTTCCCCTTAAAGAGGACCCTTCACCATTTTGCCCACAGGCAGTTCTATATACTGCCGGAAAGCTGACAGTGTTCAGCGCACTGTCGGCTTTCCCGATCTGTGTAGATTAATGCTGCTGCACACCGTATGCATGTGAAAAAGTGAAAATTTATTGGTACATATACGCCATGAATTTGGTAAATTGGTTTGTAAAGCATAAAGAAAGCACTAGATCATTTCAATGAACATAACGTTTCGGTCATATTAGACCTTCTTCAGATAGGATCTAGGGATGAAATAATACAAAAAACAACATAAGTACAATTAAACATGGCATATAAATAGGCGCAATGACCAAGAATACGTAGAACAGGAGTGAAAACAAGGAGAAAGGGAAAAAAGACAGAGAAAAAAAAAAACTGCTAAGAAAATAGAGTGTGAAAGGGGAGAAAGGGGGGCGGGAAAGGGAAGAAAAGGAACAGAAGGAACTGAGGAACCAAAGTAAGAGAAAGAGAGAGTGAGTAAGGAAGGATAAAGAGCAGCAATCCCAGGAAAAGAGTGAGTGAAGAGGGAATAAAAGCAGCAGTCCCAAGAAAAGAGTGAGTGAGGAGGGAATAAGAGCAGCAGTCCCAAGAAAAGAGTGAGTGAGGAGGGATTAAGAGCAGCAGTCCCAAGAAAAGAGTGAGTGAGGTGGGATTAAGAGCAGCAATACCTAGAGAGAAGGGAATAATAAGGAACCAGTAAAGGAGGCAAGTAAAAAGAAAGGCAAATAAAGAAGGGCGGCAAGTAAAGAAGGGAGGCAAGTAAAAAATGGAACCCAGCAGGTACAGTATGTAGATGGAGAGATAAGACCACCTGGTGTGCGGGAGGAAAACAAACCTAGGAGTTGGCAGAGTTTGCAGCGGGATCATGGCGTGCTGGGGAGGCGAAGATGAGGGGTTAATATACCCCAGAGCTGCATATGGGGCCAATGGGAGCAGCGCGTGAGCGCCGCGCCGCTCGTCCGGCCCGCCGGCGTGATTGTGCCGCGGGACCGGAAGTGACGCGGCTGGAAGTACGCATGCGTTCCACCGGCGGCGCGCATGCGCACAAGCGACCGCAACACAGAAGACGCCGGGCACCGAGAGGGGAGCAAGTAAATAGATAGGAGAAATGCAATAATGGGACAGTACTGGAAAGGGAGAAAAGGATGGAGATGAGAAGTAAAGGCTAGAATGGGGGGAAAAAGAAGAGAAGAAAGAAAAGGAGGTGTATATAAAAGCAAAAGATAAGGGAACAAAAGAAAGACAATGAAAAGTGCATTACAAATAAAGGCACATAAAGGAAAAACAATGCACAATGTGAGGTAGCATAATTAAAGGTAAAAGCACAATAAAAAGAAAAAACATTAGAAATACACTCATGAACCTAATGTGATGATAATAAGTAAAAAATGAAAAAAATGCTGAAAAATAAAAATAAAAAAATAAAAAATAAAAAATAACGAAACAATAGTACAAAATCCCGAAAAAATAGGTAAATAAAGAAATAAATGGAAAACGAAGGATAAGGAAATTGAAAAAAATTGAAAAAGATTGAAAAAATGAATGAATAAAGAAATGAAAAAAACTAAAAAAATTAAAAAAATGATGAACATTAAAATAAATATGAGAATACTTAAGGAAAAAAAAGGGGGGGGGAAGGGGGGAATATAGTAACAATGGAAGGTAATACTAGCTTATGCTACCATATATCTCTACTATACCAGGGAGTGGCTGTGGGCTTTCATTTCATCTGTAAGAGATGGAAAAGATAAGCATTAGTATAACTGTAGTGGGAAAGCATAAGAAACGCACCAGCCGGCGAGAAACCTAAGGACAAAAAAAAGTATATGTCATCGACATGAACAAGACAAATGGAATAAATATTACAATCTTCTTGATACAGTATATAAGGAGGTCCGTATATGCAAATGATAGTGCAAACGATAACAGTAGACCGTGTCGTCCGTGTCAAAAGGAATAAGTTCTGTCGTAGGCCCGATTGAGACCCATAGGTTCAATCGTGTTCAGAGTGTGAATCCAAAAGGATTCCCTTTGTTTGAGTCTAGCAATACGATTTCCACCGCGTCGAGATTCAGGAACATGTTCGATCACTTGGAATCTTAACTGTGACACATTATGTCTTGCCTTTTTGAAATGTGCTGGTACCGGTAAAGCATCCACTTGATTGCGTATTGTAGACTTGTGTTTAGAAAATCGGTCTCTTATATGTTGGGTTGTTTCCCCAACATACAGTAATCCACAGGGACATTTACCGTATTTTTCGGACTATAAGGGTATGGATAATATGGGAGGAAAATGTGTGTGCGTCTTATAGTCCGAATGCAGCGTGCGCAGCGTCTGTGTCCCGTCTGTGCGAATGAAAAGAATAGCAGCATGGTGCCTGCCTGCTCTGCCCCTCCTTCCCTGTCTGTGTCGCGTGTTTGCAGGAGCGAGATCTGAGAGGCAGGGAAGTAGGGGCGGGCCAGACAGGTGAAGGAAGCGTGGTTTCAAGCTTGCCGAGAAAACCATGCCTCTTTCACCCGTCTGGCTCGTCCCTCCTTCACTGCCTCTCAGATCTGGCTCCGGCAATGAAACCACACAGACAGGGAAGGAGGGGCGGGCCAAACGGGAGGAGGAGGCGTGGTTTTTCTCAGCAAGCTTGAAACCACGCCTCCTTCACCCGTCTGGCCCGCCCCTACTTCCCTGCCTGTGTGGCTTCATTGCAGAAGCAAGATCTGAGAGGCAGTGAAGGGGGGACGAGCCAGAGAGGTGAAAGAGGTGTGTTTTCAAGTTTGCTTAGAAAACCACGCCTCCTTCACCCGTCTGGCCCGCCCCTTTTTCTCTTCTTACATAGCTTCACTGCAGGGTGTCTCTTTCCATCCATGGATGAGATTAGATAGAATAGACAGATAGACAGACAGACAGACAGACAGACAGACGATAGGATAGATTAGATAGATAGATAGATAGATAGATAGATAGATAGATAGATAGATAGATAGATATGTTCAAATCACCCCCATAGCCCTACAATACATATAAAACAAAAACATTACTGTGAAACACATACACATTTGGTATCCCTGTGTCCGAAAGCCCCCGGTTCTATTTACATTGGTGAAATATTATATTATTAGGTTATTAAATATTTCACCAATTTTTTTTCCTTAAATTTTTTTTTTCCCTATTTTCCTCCTCTAAAACCTTAGTGCGTCTTATGGTCCGGTGCGTCTTATAGTCCGAAAAATACGGTAAGTAGATAGACAACAAATGCTGAGTCGCATGTAAAGAAATCACGAATGGGGAAGCGATGTCCAGTGTGAGGATGAAGGAAGTGATCCCCACGGATGACAGCGGAACACTGTATACAGTGCAGGCACGGAAAAGTGCCCCGTTTGGGGGTAGCCAAAAATGTTTGTCTAGGTATTTTGATATTGCTACCGAAGTCGGCCTTGACCAAAGTATCTCTAAGGTTTTTCTCTCTCTTAAAGCTCATAAGAGGGGGATGTGAAAATTCTTCGATCTCTGGAAAAGATCTGTGCAAAAGGGACCAATGCTTACGGACAATACTATTGATTTTACTGGATAGGGGATGGTATTTTTGGACGAATGGGATTTGCTTGGGTCTGAGTCTACTAGAAGCGCTAGAGGGCTGATGGACCTCATGTGTAAGGGCTTTATGGAGAACTGGACTAGGGTAACCCTTTTCCCTAAATCGCTGTGTCATTTCACTGAGACGTGTTGTCTGGACCACAGGATCAGTGACAATCCGTCGTACCCGCTTGTACTGTGAAATCGGTAGTGAGTTCTTGGTGTTTGGTGGATGGTTACTGGAATAGGCTAGCAGGCTATTTCTGTCAGTGGGTTTGGTGTACAGATCATAGCTAATATATCCCAGCTCATCTTTAAGAACCCAAGTGTCTAAAAAGTTAAGTTTAGAAAGATCATGATGGATTGTAAACTGTAATTCAGGATGAATACCATTGAGTACATTGTGGAATGAGAGTAACGATGCGAGGGATCCATTCCAGACACAGAAGATGTCATCAATATAGCGACGCCAATAAATGGCGTGCTCTTTGAATAGAGAATGGGGATAAACATGGTCAACTTCAAACATGTGCATGTATATGTTGGCATAAGGTGGTGCCACGTTAGAGCCCATTGCGGTGCCCCGGATTTGCAAAAACATATCGTCATGAAGAAATTATTATGCAAGATAGTATGGAGAAGGTCAAGACAGAAATTAAGTTCCTCGCCAGATATGTTGTTGGCTAAGAGAAACCGTTTAGTGGCTAGAAGACCCTTGTCGTGTTGAATGGACGTATAGAGACTAGTGACGTCCCAAGAAACCAAGATGGTGTGACTGGGGCATGGAGAGATAGCAGTAAGTGTGTCCATAAAATGCGAGGTGTCAAGAAGGAAGGAGGTGGTATTGCGAATAAGCGGAGTGAAAATTTTATCAAGTAGCTTAGATAGAGGAGCAAGAATAGAATCTGTGCTAGCTACAATAGGACGTCCAGGTGGTTTGTGTAAGTTCTTGTGCACCTTAGGTAATATGTAGAAGACAGGAGTGATAGGATGATGATTGGTCAAATATTCAGAAGTTTTACTATCAATGATACCTGTCTGTAGATAATGTTCCAGATGTGAATGTATGAGGGCCGCTACTTGCGAGGTAGGGTTGTGAGATAATGGAAGATATGTATTAGTATCAGCTAATTGTCGTCTCACCTCCTCAAGGTAGTCTGTCTTGTTCATAACCACTAGGGCGCCCCCTTTGTCCGCAGGTTTGATTATAATGTCAGTATTGTTTTGTAACTCACTGAGGGCTACACATTCTTCGTGTGAAATATTAGACCGTTGCTTAAACCTTCCTAAGTTGACATCATGTAGGAGATTCCGTGTATCTCGTTCTACTAGTGCAATGTATGCCTCAATCGGATGACTATTTTTAGGTGGCAAATAGAGGCCCCCCTCCCTCCCTGATAATGCTCGTCTATGGACGAGTACTGCGAGCAGATGGAGGGGGCGTTCCTCCCCACTCACACAGAAACGCCCTTCTGACCAGAGAAGAGCTACGGTACCGGGACCGTAAGCTCTTCACACTGGGCCCAGATCGGGAAAGCCGACAGTGCGCTGAACTCAGTATATAGAACTGCCTGTGGGCAAAATGGTGAAGGGTCTTCTTTAAGTTGGCTTTTCCAATGACCATTAATAAATCCCAAGGACAAACGCTGAAAGTAACAGGAATACATTTGGCCACACCAGGCTCCTCACATGGACAACTTTATGTGGCTGCTCAAGAGTATCCTGTGCCCAAAACTTACATGTACTGGCGGAAAATAACAAATCATACAATGTCATATATCCAAGTATATTCACCTGTAATACCTCTGTCCCAAAGACACTATGTACAGTTTATAACAACACCGTATAGCGGCTGAAATACAAATTATATTCAACACAAAACTCTCATGTATTCTCAGAATGACAGCAACAACAAGATACACAGTTACATTTTATATCCCATCCCTTATACGCAGTATGAAAACCTTACCCGCTCCTGTATTTACCCACTGCTACAATCACCGCAGACGAAGTCGCGGGTACCAGCTAGTAAATAAATAAAATGTAAAATAAGCCTTACAGATCATTTCATTCCTCTGCAGAGTGAGAACGTTCCCCAATACTTACACATGCACTATCGCACTTACCCTCTGGACAGAAGGCGGCTCATCTCAGCTACTTGCATCATTTACAAGATGGAAAAGGCTGAATGTCAGATAGTAGGCCTGAAAAACAAAATGGAGAGGGAAATCAGATGAAAACCAGCGGCCATGTCACTTTTTTAGTAAGAGATCTGTACAAAAGGTGCCGGAAAATAGTGAAACAGAGAATTAAGAAAAATATCCTCTTCTATATTGGTTGTAGGAAACAATGGCAGAGGTAGCCGGATGCGGGTGTCAGGCCCCTCCGATTTCCGATACTGATGGCCTACCCTATAGAAACATTAAATATACGTACACAAGCTTCCATTATATGCAGCCAAATACACTGAAAAAAAGGGGGCGCCAAACAAGGCTGGCGGGGGCATATGGCATATTCAGAGTGAGTCATGCCACAGTGTACAATCTTCTTGTATTACTCCAACGCTGCACAACTAGATTCCGAGCAAGGACACAAAAATTCCTTCAGGCCAGGGAAACATTGCAACTCCCCCCCCCCCCCCCCCCTAGCGCTACTTATCGATATGAACTATCGGGTCACAGTCTACATTACTGCAAGCAACTTAGACTGAACACAATGCCAGAGAGGTTTCCAAACTAGCTGAAAGAGGAGACGTTGCTTACAGGACCCAATCCAACCTCATATTTCACAAAACCCTTGAAAGGATTAAGCAATGACCTGTTTGTTACCATGGCCGGCTACTCCAATTTTTGTTGGCGCAAGTCTTCATTCATTGAACCAAGGGCAATAGATTTGTTGTATTCTGTCACAGCAAAGTAAAAACCCCAACAAAATGGCTAAAGCTCCGTTCACATCTGCGCGGGGCCCCCTGAAAAACGGCAGATGAAGATATCCTGCATGGAGGACTTTCCTCCGCCAGTTTCAGTTTAAAAGCGACGGACACCTAATAGACCCCATTGACTATAATGGGGCTCCACTGGGCTCCATGTGTAACCGGTAACAAGGGATCAATTGTGTTATTGCACAAAGAGTTAAATCCATTGACATACAACCAATTATTCCACATTATCGTCTCCCAGTGAGCGGGAAACGGACTGCGGAGTTTGATGCCCAGGGGCCGGTTCTGTCGACTCTACACCATCATCTATTTCCAGGATCTTGACCAGCAGAAGATGAAGTGGATGTGCCCCTGCCCCCCTTATCAGATTTGGACATTACAGAACTTTAGCGCTACGAGTATCACATATGTTAGAAACACTATTATATAGGAATACTACTATGGAATATTATTGTATGGTTTCTAAGCGGTTTATTTTGTATTGGGGATATTTTCGGGGGATAATACTGTATGCAGGAACGCAGTTTGGGGGTTGATCGGTCGGGGTGGGCCTCCATATCAAATGTTCACCCTGGGGCCCCCATTCCTAGTTACGCCACTGTGTGATGATGTCATGATATTAGCCATGACACCCCCTAATAGCATTGGCGTAACTAGGAATGGCGGGGCCCCGTGGCGAACTTTTGACATGCCCCCCCAAACCGACGACCTCAACCAACCCCCTCCTCCGCACTCTATAATGCCCCATAGTGGCCCCTGCACACAGCATTATGCCCCATAATGCCCCCTGCACACAGTATTATGTCCCATAGTGGCCCCTGCAAACACTATTATGTCCCTCAGTGGCCCCTGCACACAGTATTATCCCCCATAGTGGCCCCTGCACACAGTATCATCCCCCATAGTGGCCCCTACACACAGTATTATCCCCCATAATGGCCCCTACACACAGTATTATCCCCCATAGTGGCCCCTACACACAGTATTATCCCCCATAGTGGCCCCTACACACAGTATCATACCCCATAGTGGCCCCTGCACACAGTATTATACCCCATAGTGGCCCCTGCACACAGTATTATACCCCATAGTGGCCCCTGCACACAGTATTATACCCCATAGTGGCCCCTGCACACAGTATCATCCCCCATAGTGGCCCCTACACACAGTATTATCCCCCATAATGGCCCCTACACACAGTATTATCCCCCATAGTGGCCCCTACACACAGTATTATCCCCCATAGTGGCCCCTACACACAGTATTATGCCCCATAGTGGCCCCTACACACAGTATTATGCCCCATAGTGGCCCCTACACACAGTATTATGCCCCATAGTGGCCCCTACACACAGTATTATGTCCCATAGTGGCCCCTACACACAGTATTATGCCCCGTAGTGGCCCCTACACACAGTATTATGCCCCATAGTGGCCCCTACACACAGTATTATCCCCCATAATGGCCCCTGCACACAGTATTATGCCCCATAGTGGCCCCTGCACACAGTATTATCCCCCATAGTGGCCCCTGCATACAGTATTATGCCCCATAGTGGCCCCTGCACACAGTATTATCCCCCATAGTGGCCCCTACACACAGTATTATCCCCCATAGTGGCCCCTACACACAGTATTATCCCCCATAGTGGCCCCTACACACAGTATTATGCCCCATAGTGGCCCCTACACACAGTATTATGCCCCATAGTGGCCCCTACACACAGTATTATGTCCCATAGTGGCCCCTACACACAGTATTATGCCCCGTAGTGGCCCCTACACACAGTATTATCCCCCATAATGGCCCCTGCACACAGTATTATGCCCCATAGTGGCCCCTGCACACAGTATTATCCCCCATAGTGGCCCCTACACACAGTATTATCCCCCATAGTGGCCCCTACACACAGTATTATGCCCCATAGTGGCCCCTACACACAGTATTATCCCCCATAATGGCCCCTGCACACAGTATTATGCCCCATAGTGGCCCCTACACACAGTATTATCCCCCATAGTGGCCCCTACACACAGTATTATGCCCCATAGTGGCCCCTACACACAGTATTATGCCCCATAATGAACACTTATAAACAATTATTATACTGTGGGGTCTTTTCAGACTCCAGAGTATAATAATCGGAGACCCAGGGGGAGAAAAACATTAAAAAATAACTCTGTTACTCACCTATCTCCCGGTCCCTACGCTGTTGGCCTCCGAAGTAGTCGATCTTCAATGACGTCAGACGTCATCGTGGAAAGGTAAGTAACAGTGTTTTTTATGGTACTTACCTCTCTCGGACCACCAATCATTATACTCGGGGGTCCGAAAAGACACCCCCCCCTCTCCCCCCCCCCCCCCCCCGAGAATAATGATAGCAGCGGAAGCGGTTGTCAACGGGCCCCTAATGTCCCGGGCCCTGTGGCAGCTGTCTCTGCTGTTATGGCGGTAGTTACGCCACTGCCTAATAGTTATTGTGCCCCTGTACAATCCAGTTCTTTGTCATTTTCAGATCCCTGAAATTGATTTTAAAGGCCATCAGTTTTGAAAATATGGATAATCCCTTTAAGTACGTCTAAGCAGACACATTATATCACAGTTGAATGAACCTGGAATCGGTCAACGCTCTCACGTGTGAATGACGTCCTCCCGACTCTACAGCAAATGTCAGGTCAAAGGAGAATCAGACACGTTAGACTTCAACATGTACAATAGTATGCTGCGGGGGTAGATAAGGAGGGGTCTTGCTTCTTGCCATCCCCTTAGTGAAAAACCATGCATGCTCAGCGCAATGTACTAGCCATTAAGGCTAGGAGTGCACAAGACTGAAAAGCACTGAGCCACATAACCCTAAATCTGCAGATATCATGGTGTGGCCGTATGGCTAGGGGATCGATTCCTGTCTAATGGAAACAACAGTGCTATATATTTACCTATGTATCCACTAATAGGGAACTGGTGGGACTGGATCCAAGGGTACATGGCTCCTTGGGAAGACTCTGTAATACAACATGCAGTGAGGTATATCATATCATCTTATATCTATATGGGTCCATATTAGACCATAACCCTTTCACATCCAGGTCTGCATGGCAATCTAGAGATATGACATGGGCCCTGCCACCTGGCACACACAACACAATCTGAAGACATCTTAAATGCCAGAGTTCCCCTTTAACACTACCGTCACCAGGTATGGCACACTATTACACGTACGCCGCACGCACACATATATACACACACATATATAGATGTAAGCGTTGTCATCAGTGGGTGGTGAAATATCAGTTTATAGTGCGATATACACACAGATCACCGGCGTGAACCATTACGTTGCAGGTAACACATTGTGTAATGTACGGTGTGAATTGTACAATTCTGTAATGAAAATGAAGTGTGAATAAAAGCAACGACCGGACTACAAAGTGATCCGCCACAGGTTTACAGTACGGCCACTCATCTTACTTTACCACATGACTGTTTAACCCATTCTCCGCCATAAAAAAAAACCCCATTCACAAAAAAGTGACTGCCGATAAGTGACCGCCGAGTCAGCCATCTTGTCACAATATGGATTGCGGTATTGTAAAGATTTCCCTATCACCGGCCTGGTCACCATTTACATTTTCACGCGATCGATTCACTAATCAATAACAATTGTATTTTGCGGATATCGGCGAGTTATTGTGTCCTATGATCAGGATGGGGGTCAATGTCTAGTGGAACACAACTTGCTATGGAATAGGAAAATCCTGCGTAATTGCTTTACATTCAGGGGTTAATAAGCGAGTGAGCAAGCAACAGCGCGTGTCCTGCAGGGGTAACTTCCATTGCTGGGGACCTATAGCATATAGTATTGCAGTCCTATAGGGACTCCATTAGGAAATTCAGCCATAGAATGGATGCTATGCAGGATATCACACCTGTGTAATAATGGAGGGCAAGACACAAGAGCACATTGGGTTCAGCCCCCTTGGAGGTGACAGGGGGGAGCATTGCACAGGTTAGGCACTGAAAGGGTTACATGCTGGTTGCATGAGGTAAATGTATAGGGCTAGGCAGGAGTGAGGGCAGTATACACAGTGCAGGGCACGGCACTAAACCCTGCTCCACCTGTACAGCTCCTACCGTGTCCGTGCAGGCTGTGCTCACACCACCGGCTCCCAGTCACATAAATCCCGGGGAAATCCTCTGTCACAGCCCGGCTGGCTCCGGCTTCCTCTTCCCTGTTCGGCTAGAAGACATAGGCAGCTTTCTGAGGACTCACAAAGACAGCAGTGCGGCTGGGAAGTGCAGATCACACATTAGCAGACAGGTAGCGATGCCTCACACACGCCCCCTAGTGGCGGCCGGGGAACTACAAGCTCAGTGCCCAGACTTCTGAGGAGATTGTCAGCACTGTATATATGGAGTATATATATACTGTATATGGAGTATATAGCCCGTATATACAAGCATGTCATACACAGCATAATAGAAGATGGAAAAGTTCTCTTATGTTACACTATACAATGAATAGAATACAGATTACAGACTAGATGAAGCTTTTTCCAGTCACAGTTATTGTCAATGATATATACAGGACAGGGCTGCACTTAAAGGGGCATGCGCACACAGGGAACCCAATTTTGGGCATAAGTGTTGACACACCTCAATCACATATTATTGGTAAACCATACACCCCAATTTTTTCATGTGACCCCTCCCAGTATAATCCTCCTACAGTCACCCGTAAATTATATGTCCCCCCCTCCATCTCTGCCCTCAGATTCATGTCTTTCGCCCCCTTTATCTGCTCACAGTTTCATGGCCCCCTTCATGGTCCCCTCAATGTTTAACACAAAAAACACTTATACTCACCTTCCAACGCTCCCCCGCCGCTCTCTCCGCGGTCACTCACATAGTTGTAGGCGCAATGTGACGTCATCACATCGCGTCTACACATGCAGAAGCCGGAGCGCAGCAGTAAGGCAGGAGCTGAGCTGTGACAGTTCCTGCTTTACTCGCTTATGTGTTCAACTCATCGCCGACCAGACACCAATGAGTTGAAACCGGGACATACTTCCCAAAATCCGGGACCGCGGGACAAAACACCGAATTCTTGAATGTCCCGCGGAAATCGGGACAGTTGGGAGGTATGTCAATGGTCTGTATACAATGCATAAAACCCAGGTACACTAAATCTAGAGTAAAGCTCATTGTAAGAGGGGGAAGAATTTTCACATGATCATTTTCTGTACCCTTAGTGCCAGAGTGCCCCCTAAAGATTAGCGTGCCCCTAAAGAATATTAGAGTGCTCCCATAAAGAACATTACAGTGCCCCGATGAAGAAAATTACAGTGTCCCCATAAAGAAGAGTAGAGTGCCCCAATAACCATTGTCCGAGCCCTTTCAAATGATTGTTTTTTATAGGCACCCAGGAACATGTATTACACATATATTCTTTCCATACATATTAGTAGTAACACTTTCTATAATAATGGACTATGGGCACGGCCGGCCCTCATACAGCGGTCACTTCTTCCCCATCTACTAATAATGCAGCACTAGAAGTTGCCATAAAGGTCTCTCCCAATCTTCAGGACACTGGACGGTCCCCCATGATGCCAACCCCACAGTGTATGTGTCAGTGCAGGACAATGGAACACTGCCAGGCAGGAGCTACCTGAGGGTCTCACGGCCATGACATCACGTCACCTGCGCACGGCCAACTGACATTCAGAACTTAACTGTCGACGGCGGAGAGAAGACTTTCTACGGATTGCTTCAGATTTTATTGAGCCTTTTGGACATATTTTGATTGTGAGAGACGACCAGAATGGCGTCCATTGGAAGAGGAGAGGAGAAGAAGAGGAAGAGGGAAGAGGAGAGCGATGAAGAGGAGAAGAAGAGAGAAGAGAAGAGGAAGAAGGAAGAGGAGAGTGACAGAGAGGTGAAGAAGAAAGAAGAGAAGAGGAAGAGAGAAGAGAGTGACGATGGATTAAAGAAGAACAAGAAAAGAAGAAGATCCCAGGATAAAGGATCGGAGGACCTGGAGCTGACCCCTGACAGCAGCCAAGACGCTGGACCATCAGGCCCCTACCCCGGCCTTACCATCGGCCGCTTCATCCTCCACAAGGAGTTGGGTAGGGGCAGCTTTGGCAAAGTAAGTTTTATCACTTCTTATTCATTTTGACCCCCATATTATTTTCTGTTGTCAACATTGCGGGCTGGGTAGATATTAACCCCTTAACCACTTCAGTCCCGGGCCAATTTGCGGTTTATTTTGTACGTGCGGTTTTGAGGGCTGTAACATTTTTCCCGTATGTCTCACTCAACTAATTTTTGCGTCTTTTTTCGGGGACACATAGGGCTTTATTTTTATGTTGTTTTTATTCTCAAATGTGTTTTAATTTTTTTTTATATCCGGGAAAATATAAATATAATAGGAGGGAAATTGTGTCTGGTTTTCAATGTATTATTTTTTATTATTATTATTTAATAACACAAAGTGTCACTGAAAAACTTTATAAAATAGTTTTTCCTCTCCGTTATGGTAATTTTTATTTTGCATGGTGTCGTCGGGGGTGGGGCTATAAACTTTAATAACAGCATTTTATTAGCGTATTATTGTTTTTTTATATTATTATTATTTTATTTAAATTTTTTAAAAACTTTTAATTATATTTTTATTTTGTTTTATTTTTTCAGATTGTGTCCCCATAAGGTGATAAAAGACCTTTGGGGACATCTGATCACTTTTTTTTGTATTGGAGGCCGATTTCCCCTGCAACTGGGGCTGGTACATTTAGCCTCAGTTGCAGGAGCAATACAACCTCCTGCACGCTGTATACACAGTATACAGAGCTGATCTGGGTCCTGTAGCTCTTGCAAGACGCTACTCCCGGCGGATCACGTAACCGCCAGGTCAGAGGGTGGCCGCATCATGGCGGCGCCCACAACCATGTATACAGCGCTCATTGAGCGATGTATACACAGCGATCGAGATGGCAGGGAAGGGAATAAAGCAGAAGAGATGACAGAATTCCGGCAAATACCAGGCATGGATGAATAAAAAACTTGAACCTTTATTCTTCAATCTGTAAAAACCAACAAACCATCCTATTCACAGGGAGTAACAAAGCTTATTCACCTTAGGCTACGCGTTTCGGAACGGCGGTTCCTTGTTCATGGCATGTTAGCAGATTGTGAATACCTGACTTAAAGGGATTCTACAATTAAACTACTTTTTTTCTAATTACCACATCGGAATAGCCTTAAGAAAGGCTATTTGTCTCCTACCTTTAGACGTGGTCTCCGCCACGCCGTTCCGTAGAAATACCGGTTTTAACCGGTATGCAAATGAGCTCTCCGCAGCAATGAGGGCGGGCCCCAGCGCTGAAAGGCCGATGAGCGCATCCCCAATGCTGCCTGAGAGCTCTTTCCTGCGCCGCCTCCTTCTTCTGCAGCAACTCCGCCTCTTCTGGCTTCTCTTGCACTTGTGGTTCTATAGAGGAGCATAGAGAGGCCACCCCAAAATGGCCGCCGGCCAGCTCCTGTATTGAACTGCAAGAGCGGCTACCCAAAAATGGCCGGCGGCCATTTTTGGGTAGCCGCTCTTGCAGTTCAATACAGGAGCTGGCCGGCGGCCATTTTGGGGTGGCCGCTCTTGCAGTTCAATACAGGAGCTGGCCGGCGGCCATTTTGGGGTAGCCGCTCTTGCAGTTCAATACAGGAGCTGGCCGGCGGCCATTTTGGGGTAGCCGCTCTTGCAGTTCAATACAGGAGCTGGCCGGCGGCCATTTTGGGGTAGCCGCTCTTGCAGTTCAATACAGGAGCTGGCCGGCGGCCATTTTGGGGTAGCCGCTCTTGCAGTTCAATACAGGAGCTGGCCGGCGGCCATTTTGGGGTGGCTTCTCTATGCTCCTCTATAGAACTACAAGAGCAAGAGAAGCCAGAAGAGGCGGAGTTGCTGCAGAAGAAGGAGGCGGCGCAGGAAAGAGCTCTCGGGCAGCAATGGGGATGCGCTCATCGGTGTTTCAGCGCTGGGGCCCGCCCTCATTGCTGCGGAGAGCTCATTTGCATACCGGTTAAAACCGGTATTTCTACGGAACGGCGTGGCTGAGACCACATCTAAAGGTAGGAGACGAATAGCCTTTCTTAAGGCTATTCCAACGTGTTCATTAGAAAAAAAGGGTAGTTTAATGGTAGAATCCCTTTAAAAACCCACATGTGATGGTGTCTCCACCCCTAATAAAAAAAAAAATCTGTGAATAAGCTTTATTAAGCTGCTCCCATACTGACATGAATAAACTCTATATAACAGAATTGTGTATATGTGCTGTCAGTTATTATGGATGAAGGTTATAAGTGAAATCCATGAATAAAGATGTAATAATCACATATCACACAAATCCATCCCAACCACAAACATACAATAGTCGTCAGTGCTTATGTAACAATCCTACCTGAATAGAACTCTCACCATAACCCCCGATCATCTTATAGTATGACTGACATGTAGACTGTCACATTGAATATGATTACACTTGCTGTTATACTGTCGCTGTGACACTCACCTATGATTATAAGAAGGCATCACCATGGTAAACATTCCCATACTGTGTGCGATCATGTGACTTGCTAGGGGCGTGTCTATGAGGACGGGAAGAGAGATCATCCAAGATACCTCTACTGTGGTGAGTGACTACATTCTAGTGTGAAATGCTCTCTATCTCCCCCTAGTGGTAACATATGGTAATGCGTAGGTCATTATGACTGCTTGTAACTACATGATAACAGATTTATCAATGTATAATTCACGATCTCAAGCACACTTATTAATAGAAAGTTCCCAATACATTACTCATAGGCAACCTGCAAGAAATTAAGATATAAATATATGTCTATAGGGTCTCCAGTCCACTGAAGTTATATAAACTCTTAATAGTGCATAAATGTGAGATAAACTAGATCTACTCTGCACATGTCTTATTAATACATAGAAAGGTAATGTTATGTACATATCGTTGATTTGATCTACAATAAGCACACTACTATGTAAAATTACCATGCAAGCACAATATTATAATTCTCCATGTGCACTTATGGGGATAAAAGAATAGACAGGAGCATATAGAGATGGAAATCCATATGTCATATTATCCTGCTTTTGAATCGATACATCATCAAATCCATCAACCACAAGGGCACGTTGTAATATTTAGTATGAACTATAGTGCAATTGGTCTATGGGCAAAAAACCATTAGTATACGTAAGACAAATCGGTCCGTATATTCAGTCCGTTAGGAATTCTGGAATTCAGTTCCATAATCCAATACGCTTCTCTGAGCATCAATTTTTTCCTCCAGTTCCCTCCCCTAATGGGTTTAGGAACTTGTTCAATGGCATAGAACTTCAATGTGTCTGTGTTACCATTGTGTTTAGTTGAAAAATGTCGGGAAACATTAGATACGTTCTCTGTATTTCTACTGCTGTCGGATATATGCTCTGATATCCTAGTTTTAACATTTCATATGGTGCAGCCAACATATAGAAGATTGCACATCTCACATTCAATCACATAAACCGTATGATGGCCATTACAGTTTAGGAAACTTTAATACCATACATTTTGGTGTTATTAGAGTCTGAGAAGGTTTTAGTTTATTTGACGTATTTGCACATAGTACAGCGATTAAGGCCACAACTGTAGAAGCCTTTAATGTCTAACCATGTAGTGGAAGATGTTTTGTTTCTGACATACAGACTGGGAGACAACCTGTCTCCAATAGTGCAGCCTCGCCTAGCTACTACTTGTATACCGTTTTGTAAAATTTGTCTCGTTATGGGATCTTGCATAAGAATAGGCATATTTCTGTGTATGAAGTTTTTAATAGAGTTAAACTGATTACTAAATGGGGTGGAAAACACTACAGCGTTTTGTGAACTACTGGATCCATTCTGCTGTTTATTATGTACTTTGTCTTTAAGTAAAACCTCTCTGGGTAAGGAATCCACTTTATTTGCTGCTCATTGTAATGACCATTTGGGGGAACCTCTCATATGTAATCTGTCCAAAGTAATCTGTTTTTTGTTCTTGGTATGAGGCATGAGTAGAACACGCACGTCGCGTGCGTATCAATTCGCCAACTGGGATGGATTTGAGTGTGTGATTAGGATGATGACTGCTGGCTAATAAAAGAGTATTGCCTGCTGTGCTTTTCCTATACACACTTGTATTGACACAACCAGTATTTAGATCCCCTTCCAACCAAACGTCCAGAAAGGATATTTTAGACGCCTGGTGGGAATAAACCTTCCCTGCCATCTCTCTGGGAGCTCCGGCTGAAGTTACAGCCGGGTCCCAGCTTCAGCAGCTGCACGATCTCCGTGCAGCTGCTGTGTTCTGACTGGACGTACCGGTACATCCTGTCAGAACTAGGCAAACACTATCCGGACATTTATAGTCTATGGGCGGTCCGCAGTGGTTAACCCCTTAAGGACGCAGGGTACTTTGGGCCGTAAGGCTCAGATCCCGTTCTTCAAATATGACATCTTTTACTTTATACTACAGTATTGCAGTGAATAGCAAAATCCCAGCAGTTCTATTAGAGGCTGCCTCTGGCATCGTGCAATAGAACCAATGCTATGACAAGCCTGGAAGTCTTCATAACAACCTCTGGTGACGTTCAGGAGGGCGGCGATCAGCGGAAAATGGCGCAGTTTACACGCTGCGGTCGCATTTGACCGCAGTCTGTAAAGGGTTAACAGCACCGACCGCTGCTGTTAGTGGCATGTCCTGGCTGTATTATACAGCTGGCATCTGCCGTGTATGGAGAGAGCTCAGCTCGTGAGCTCTCTCCATACATCCCCATGCGACCCATGACGTAATACTACGTCAAAGGTTGCTAAGGGGTTAATTGTATTCTAGGTCTATGGGGCGACTGTAAGGACACCCAGAGACTTTCCTGCCCCCATGACCACTGTTGTAGGCCCCATATCTCATCTGCTCTGTGTATCACCATAGTTAGGTTTAGTGTTAATACACCCAGAGACATAAGTATGGTAGATTACCCTTCTGTGTAGAAAATGGATCCATTTTGTTTTGAACATTGACCTCTATGTATACGGATGACCATCTGTTGGCATTCATTAAACGGATCAGAAAAACAGATGAAAAAACAAAAAAAACGTGATCTAAATTGAGCCGAATGCTAATCCCAAACCGATCCATCCCCCCATCTTGTGCCTATTCTGTTCATTCCCATATGGTAATAGTAGAGACCCCCTTTATGGCCTTTCCATACACAATCCCAGAGCTGACACTACATGATGCCTATGAGCCCCTTTTCCTTTTCGATGTAACAACCATTTTCTATTTGTCTCCTTCAGGTTTTCCTGGCATCAGTCCCTGGCCGACAGACCTTCATGGCCATCAAGACCATCGAGAAAGGAGAGGACGACATGGAGACCATCCTGAGAGAGCAGCAGATACTCGCCGCTGCCAGAGAATGCCCCTTCATATGCCACCTCTATGCCGCACACCACTCTGAGCAGCGGGCATACATCATCACCGAGTATCTGTCTGGAGGCAGCCTGGCAGATTTGATAAAGATGTGCGGCAGCCTGAACATCGGGAACGTAAGGTAAGAAAAAGGGGTAAAAACCGGGGGAGAGGGGGGGGGGGAAGGGGGAGAAGGTAAAAGCTGAGGTCAAGGGTTGTAGTCAGGGCTTTGCTAACACTGAGATTTCTCTTTGTTCTTCCCATGAGATTCTACACGGCAGAGGTTATTTGCGGACTTCAGTTCCTCCATGGACACGGCATCGTCCATCGGTAAGAACTTTCTTCCTTCTATGTCTCTCCTTTACATTCTGGATTTCATGCACCCAGCTTTCCTAGGGTCCTGCCTGGCTATTCTGCCTGGTCTTGTATTTACCCATCCCCTGTCTCCATTGTCACTGGGCAGATTCTCATTTTCTTCTCTTATTTCATTACAGTGACATCAAACCAGCGAACATTATGTTGGATGCAGAAGGGCACACCCGAATCATCGACCTGGGGCTGGCCCGAGATGGAATCACCGCCTCCACCAAAATCTGTGGCGTGACGGGCACCTTCAACTATATGGCCCCAGAGGTGCATTTCAAGCAAGGATACGGCATAGCAGTGGACTGGTGGAGCTTAGGCATCGTGGTGTCCCAGATGTCAACAGGACGCCACCCGTTGTATGAAGGATCAATCCGACGGGAAGGCTTTATAGCCAAGCTCACCAGACAGCCCGAATTTCCACCTGACATCGATGCGGACTTGAAACAACTCATCGAAAACCTGCTATGCAAGAATCCGAGGCAGCGCATGGGTTTGTGCAGGAACATCAAGGAACATCCATTCTTTTCTACCATCAGCTGGGAAGAACTGGAGCAGAGGAGAACACGGCCACCTTTTACACCATTTCAGCCAGTTCTGGAGAAGGAACATCTACAGTGGCCTGAGGATTGGAGCGCCCTTCACCCAGCGGAACATCAGGACTATACATCACCAAGCTGGGATGCCTTGCAGAACACACCGGCGCCCACAGACCAGAACTTGACTCCTCCATGTCTCTGCTGCTCTGTACGACCACGGCTGCAATGAAACACCGACTCTCTCCTCCATCATGCCACACTTGCCAGGCCAGTGTGAAGATCATCTATGTCACCAGGAGCGGCCTGTGCTCAGCCGAGCACAGGCCTGGTAAGTATGATGCACAACACACATCACATACACTACATGATAGGTATAGGCACCACATACACTACATGATAGGTATAGGCACCACATACACTACATGATAGGTATAGGCACCATGTAGACACATAGAGATAGCGGCCATTGATCCTGGGATTTATTCCGATTGCCAGATTTGGGGTCAGGAAGGAATTTTCCCCTATGCTGAGGATAATTGGCCCATTCCTCACAGGGTTTTCGCCTTCCTTAGGATCAAAACACGGCCTTAAATAGGATTAGATGAGAAGTAAGTAGTAGTAATAGTAAGCTAAAAATAGGAATTAATAGGAAAAAAATGTAGTTACAAAAATATAAAGATTAGATAAATGTATAAGAAACATAAATAGTATAGAAATCTAGGAAAAAAAAAAACTAAAAAAAAAAAAGATATAGCTTATAGTTCAGACATAAACACGCACACACACATATAGAATATATATACATATATACACTAGCTTAGTATAAAAAATAGGATAATATGTACCGGTAGTTCTAATATTATAGTACAAAAAAAAGGAAAAAAAAATAAAATAAAATATAATTTATAGATCTCATACACATATACACTAGGTTAGTAGACGTAGCTAAAAATAAAACTTAATACATAGTTTTAAGATTATAGATTGGAGGGAAATATAGAAAAATTAAAATAAAATATGTTAGAACACACACACACACATATATATATATATATATATATATATATATATATATATATATATAGTAGCTCAGTAAGTAAAAAAAAATAGCATAATATATTGTTATACTGCATAGTAATAAATAGTACAATATAATAATTATATAATATCATACATATACATATAGACATAATATAATAGTAATATAGTAATATAATATAACCCCTCCCCCATCTATAAATAAGATTAGTAACATACACATACATATAGACATAATATAATAGTAATATAATAATATATGACCCCTCCCCCATCTATAAATAAGATTAGTATCATACATATACATATAGACATAGTATATATAATAGTAATATAATAATATAATATGACCCCGCCCCATCTATAAATAAAATTCTCCCCTTTACCGCTTACATCTTTGTCCTTGTCTTTATTCTCATTGGATGTCCTTGTAGTAAATCTTGTACAGGCCTCAATGTCCTTTCCCCAGCACTCGGGATCTTCAGGGGTTTCCAATCACACTTAAGTCATTTTACCTATAGATGTCTATAGGTGGTGTGAACAGAGCCCCAAAGGGTTGTCAGCTCTTTACCATCCCTTCCTGTAACCTGTGGTCAGACCTGACTGCAGGCGTTCACATTCCCTACAGCGCCTCTAGAGGTAATGAAGTATAACACACTTCTCACTAACATCACTGGGTTGTCCATGGACGTGTTGGGTCTTCTAGAACAAGAGGCTCTGATTTTAGACTTTTTCCAATCTCGGTAATAGTTGGGGGTCCTGGCTGGAGGACCCCCCTCTATTACCTCAGAATTCCCTGGGGCAGTATGAAAATGGGTTTTCTAAGAGAGACAGCAACTTTATTGGTTAAATCATAAACAGAGTGTCTGCAGAAGACGGAAACCTGTCAGACTGTGTCTGGCTGTGAGCGCCGGTGAGCGTTTTATGCTCTCCGTGGTGAAACTGTTTTTTTTTAAACCAGACACAAAATCCTGCATGTCCGATTTTGTGTCCGGTTAAAAAAAAAATGGTTTCACCGCGGAGAGCATAAAACGCTCATGGGTGTTCACAGCCGGACACTTTTCAAACCCATTCAAATGAAAAATGCCTGCATAGCGGAGATCGGGCGCTGGTGTGAACGAGTCCTCACCAAACTTCTACAAACTCGTGAACAGTAAATCTGTCCAGTTATGTGGTGACATATCCTCTGCTCCTAGAAGGGCGAGTCCACTCTGCTTCACCATTTGGCCCGTCTCTGCTCCCGGAGTCTTATGAGCAGTCGGTGCGATGTAGTGATGTCATTGAAGTCTCCAGGAGCAGAGACAGGAGCGAACACAGGGGGATCTGGGAGAGGTATTAGTTTTTTGGTGTGATTGTTCAATACTGTGGTGCCACACGAAGAGCGACATAATACTGTGGGGGAACCAAAAGATACGCATGATACTGTAATGTATCATGTATTACAAAAGGTAATGCTTTCTTCAGGCGGATTCCGCGGCTGAGTCAGCCCCAGCGTCTGCCTCGCGAAAGCATCCTCCGGACTAGGTCCATTCATTTGGGACTACTCCGGAGCGGGAAGCTGTGACTGTCGGAGGCCGCAACAGTCGCATTTTGGTCGTATTCTCACGCAGCTTCCCACATCAGAATCAGGACCAAAATACGTGGTCCCGTGCCCCATGTGAATGGGGCCTTAGGTTTACACTATCGTTTGGCTCCTCATGGGAACCTGAAAAACAGATAGCCCATCCGCTAAAAAAGCGGTTACCCGCGGACCCCGAGGAACCCATAGACTGTAAAGCCATGACAGACTTTGCTCTAATGCAAATGTGAACCTCGCCTAAAACACTTCTATTTAACTTTTTTTTCACCTGTAAACATACCTCCCAACTTTTGAAGAACAGAAAGAGGGACAAAATGTGCTGCGTGCATAGCGCGCCGTGGCAAATTTAGCTCTGCCCAATTATGTTGACTCATTTTCATTCATTTTTCAAATGCCCCCACACAGTATAATCCTCCTAAGTCACCCGTACATTATATGTCCGCACATTGTAATGTTCCCTTCCAACTGCCCCACAGTATTAAGTCCCTCTCCTGGTGCCCCAGTTTAAACTGGTGGAAACTAGAGGGGACATGAAACTGGGGCAGCTGGAGGGGGACATTAAACAGTGCGGGTAGTTGGAGGGGGACAATAATTAATAGCAGCTTGAGCCGGACATTAAACTGGGGGCAACTAGAGGGAGACATTAAACAGTGAGGGTAGTTGTGGGGGCAGTAAATTAATGGCAGTTGAAGTGGGACAATAAACTGGGGGCAACTAAAGGCAGACATGTCCAGATACCTTCACGATTTAATGCCCCCTCCAATTGTCCCCAGTTTATTGCCCCTCCAGTTTAATGGCACCATTCATCTACCCCCAATTTCATGTCTTCACCCCCTCCATTTCTCCCTCAGTCTCATATCCCCCTTCATCTGCCCCATTTCATGTTCCCCCTCCATCTGCCCCCAGTTACATCTCCCCTCTTCATTTCTCCCCATTCTGCTTAAAAAAACAGTGAGACAAAAGGGTTTCCGTTTTTTAAGTGGATTGGGTTTCTGTTTTTCAAGTCCGCAAGTGGACCCGATGAACGGAAACCCGATCACAGGTGCGTAGCTAGTGTCCCTTGTACACCACATCCATACATCTAATTCCCCTACCTTTCACCTGCCTATACACATACTCCAATGTAAGGTGGCATTCGCACAGAGTAAAGTGGCGCTGATACTGCCATGATAACTCGTGGCAGAATCAGCACTGATAAAACGACTCCCATTGACATTGTTCTTCCTTCAGCACTTTTGACAGAAAGTTCACAGAGGTTTCCTTTGCGGACTTTCTGCTTCAATTATACCTATGGGGAAACCGCCGGCGTTTCCGTAGATATAATTGACATGCTGCAATTTCCAAAACCACAACAATTTTGGAAATCGCCACCTGTTTTCAGTGCATATTTTAACACAAAGTAGGGATGGAATACACTAGAATCCCATCCACTTTGCAGTGATTATAAACTTTTTCTTTCCATGGCTGTTCCGTCACAGGCGGATCGCAACGTTTATGCCACATGGGGCAACGCCAAAGGCTAAAGCCCAACACTGCAGAAAGGCAGAAGAAAAAAACCGCGGCATTTTACAATGAACATCCATATTATAGCAACAAGATCTGGACCACTCTGTACTGAACTACTGAGATCTCTATAGGGATCTATGTGAATATGTTAGGTTTAGCAGAAGCCTTGGTTGACCAGATGTCTTACCCCTCATTCACATCTGCGTTGGTATTTCATCCAGGGGAGTCCGCATGGGGACCCCCAAACGGAATACCAAACGCAAGTGCAAGCGCTGGTGCAGTAAAAGTACACGGACCCCACAGACTATAATGGGGTCCATGTGCTTACCGCCAGATCTCCGCAGGGAACATGCAGACAGGAAAGTAGTTCACCATCTACTTTCCTGTCCGCACGATTCGTGTGGGCAGTGCACGGCAAACACACGGACCCCATTATAGTCTATGGGGTCCGTGTGCTTTTACTGCACGAGCCCTTGCGTTTGTATTCCGTTCGGGGGGTCCCCATGTGGACTCCCCAGACAGAATCCAAACACTGATGTGAACGAGGGCTTAGACTAGCCTTACCCACAATGCATCAAGGTTTTTGGCTTTATTATATTTCCAATGAACTACGACTCAATCTGTAGAGGTTTCCATATTGTGTAAGTGTCACCCTATTAGATTTGCACGGTTATCTAGCATGTGACCTCCTGCCTACATGTAATGTTTAACAATCTCCTGCTGGTTTAGGAGTTTTTGGTGCAAACAAACCAGATATGGACACCGAATGATACTGAGTAGGCGTCTGCACAGAGGTGACATAAGAAATGTGGTTATAGTGCTGACACCACAACATAACCTCCTCAGATCAGCTATATCTTTACATAGCAATACAGTAACTTTACAGTAAGTACTCAATGTGGCCCCCAACCTCACCTAAGCTACAACCCCCGTGTATCAGGCGCTATATGCATATGTATCATATAGTTCCAGTAGGGGATAATTCCCAGTGACACTATTGGCAGACACTCAGACCATCGGCTTCCACATCGCTTGTATACTACTCCAATGACGGTCTACTGAATATTCATGCAGCTTATTTTCTACACCGCAGCACTTTCTGGGTTTCATTATATTGGTAAACAATGTATTGGATGGATTTAGATGACTCAGAAACAGATTATCTCAGCAAATGTCAATCTCAATTTATGGAAAATAAGAAATTAATAAACAAGAAAAAAAAAACATAAAAAAAAATCAAGCCTAAAATTGTTACAGTGGAATAAATTTCCTCTGACTTCTATAGGTGAGCCGAATTCTAATGAACCTTTACAATGTACTTACAGCACTGGGGATTGTTCAGGTACAGTTTGGCAAAAAGTGAGATTCTATCCGAAAAGGGAAAATACAGACCATTGTACTTCATATGATTTCCACGCAGAATTTCTCAGAAAAGAACCAAAATCTGTAAATAAAGTATATGACAATATTTCTTAATGTCACAAATGCTATCAAAGTGAAAATAGATTTTGCTGCACACACTGTTTTGTGATCAAAGGAATATAGAGATTTATTCTACAATATAGTTAACGCCTTTTGACACAATGCAAAATATTGGCATAGAAAGACAGGCTAGATCAATTGGATATGACGTTTCGGTCCTTAGACCTTCATCAGACGCGATCTAGTGTGGTAGCAGGATCAGTATAAGTGTCAACCTCATGCCTTGACACTTATACTGATCCTGCTACCACACTAGATCGCGTCTGATGAAGGTCTAAGGACCGAAACGTCATATCCAATTGATCTAGCCTGTCTTTCTATGCCAATATTTTGCATTGTGTCAAAAGGCGTTAACTATATTGTAGAATAAATCTCTATATTCCTTTGATCACAAAACAGTGTGTGCAGCAAAATCTATTTTCACTAGTATATTTGGGTCGAAGGACCTTTTTTCGCTAACACCACATATAATTTTAGAGTGTGCGGTACCATTGACTTTTTTGCTACAAATGCTATCAAAGTCAGAAGCTGGTAGAAGGTTTATTATGCTTTAAAGAGGACCTTTCACCACCTCCAATGAGTCCAATTCTTTACATCATGTAATAGCTGTTGCTCCACTGATTCTGGCACAGTTTTTCTCTAGCCCCCACCATTCCTGAGCTATCAGTGCTGTTAGTTTTGGTGGCTGATATGCTATTTAGACTCTGTACAGTCAGGGGGCAGTGTCAGGCAGGAGCAGTCAAGGGGTGTGATCCTGAGCACTGACACTGGCTGCCTCTGATTGGAGCTATGAATCACGCCCCCTGCCTGACACCGCCCCCCTGATATTACAGAGCTTAAATAGCACATAAGGCAGCCAAACTAACTGCACTTGTTACTCAGGAATGGTGGGGACTAGAAAGAAAATTACAACTGTGCTGGAATCACTGGAGCGGGGCCTATTAACAGATGCTTAGAGCTTGAATTTCTGGAGGTGGTGAAAGGTCCGCTTTAAGTCTGCCATACACGTAAGACATCTGTTGCCTGAACCATCACACCATCATCCCCTTTAAACTCTACACATGACTATATCGAAACTAGCACAGCAAATCTTCTGTACCTGCAGAAACACTGAGCTCCTACCTGTATCTTTACTGCTATTATATTTAATAGTATTGTCCGACCTCAAGGCCAACCCCTAATGGTGTAAAATGGCGAATTTTACGTCGTCTTTCGTGTTGGTACATTTAGTTGTGCACTCAAGCACTCGACAATAACTCCTGGTCAGAACTACAAAGGGCTGCGGCTCAGGTCCGCCGTGCACTTGTGTAGCAGATAATGGAAGGTGTGCGTCTTTCTTAGAAACTCTATAAATGTTGTAAGTGTAGGCTATGTGATGAACGAAGATCACTGCGAGTGAAATAATTTGTGAATGGCTTTTAATATTAGCAGTGACACAACTAAAGGTTTGCCAGGAAAATGAGTAATGAGTCAGCGAGGAAATCTATTCTGTATGTGGATAAATTACCTGTCACACCAGTGACTCAGGGAAGGAAAAGCCTCCCAATTACATTGTACGCTCCTGAATGAATTAAAATGGGGATAATCTGGTCACTTTGTTTCTCTCATTTACGAAATTACTCATCCTCTTCTTCTAAGACACAACAGATCAGAAGTGGTGCCGGGCTGCAGAAAACTGGCCTACTAGTCATGGCGTGGCTGAAATTGGTAGCAAAACAGTAGGAAACCAGTAAGGGTACACTTCACTCCAGGGGTCACAGTGGCGGTGTAGGGTGGGAAGCCAAAACTATACCCCAAATCTGGTAAGACCATCCATTTTTGGGTGTTTTGGTAAGCCATATCTTTCTTATGGCCTGGAACATAGTTGAATGTGTTGGAATTCTTTCTGGAAATTTGGGACAGTCCTGGCAAATATTTGAGATAGTTGGACACTATGAACAGTGGCATAAAAGAGAGGGAGCCCCAAGACACAGACCAAAATGGGCACCTTCATGACCCTTGGGTCAATTTTCATCATTGCTAAAACGTGATGGTTAACAACTTATCCCAAGGGACCCCATGGGGTCTATTAGTTATCCATTGCGTTTTAGGTCAAATAGACCTGCATGCAAGACTTTTTCATCTGTGATTTTAGGTGGACTCTGGACGGACCCTCCAACACAGATCAGAACATAGCTTAAATGGATCCACTAAGTGCATGGTATAAACACAATGTGAATTCCCCCATTAATGTTGATGTCAGATATGGGGGCTTCAAGAAGATAGTAATACGGCAAATTATACGAATCCCACACTGTTATAGTGGAGAAGGACTAATCTCTACAGCCTGGATATAGGGTGGGTGGTCTCAGCTGACAACTAGTTTAAACATTTTGACATACAGTAAACCTATTACCTCTAGGCTTCATTAATATGTCTTTGAGGATAACTGACCTTACCAAAAAAGGGGGTGTATTGTAAAGAGAAGCAAGATGGATATATTGTGATGGCTGGAAGTTTCACCAGGAGACAAAGAAAGATGACAAAGATGGAAACTCATGTTTTTCAAGGAACCTTTAGCCAAGTACTGCAGGCAAGGGTGAGCCATGAGGGGTGCAAAGATAGTGGTCACCTTGGAAAATGGCATAACTAAAGTCTTGTGGGCCCCGCTGCAATCATTTGTCCGGGACCCCCTACCCCATCCCTACAGCAAATTCTTGATAGTGATGGTTACTAGTGCTAAGGAGTTTAATGCACCTTAGTGTGGTTGGGTGTAGTGCAGAGCTGTGTGTGTGACAGGAGGAGTAGCTGGAGGGATGGTTGGCAGTAGTGCAGATCTGTTTGTGTGTGACAGGAGGAGTAGCTGGAGGGATGGTTGGCAGTAGTGCAGAGCTGTGTGTGTGACAGGAGGAGTAGCTGGAGGGATGGTTGGCAGTA
Source organism: Leptodactylus fuscus (assembly GCF_031893055.1). Lineage (NCBI taxonomy): Eukaryota > Metazoa > Chordata > Amphibia > Anura > Leptodactylidae > Leptodactylus > Leptodactylus fuscus. The sequence goes on along the minus strand of NC_134274.1, from coordinate 79,920,944 downwards.
GTGCAGAGCTGTGTGTGTGACAGGAGGAGTAGCTGGAGGGATGGTTGGCAGTAGTGCAGATCTGTTTGTGTGTGACAGGAGGAGTAGCTGGAGGGATGGTTGGCAGTAGTGCAGAGCTGTTTGTGTGTGACAGGAGGAGTAGCTGGAGGGATGGTTGGCAGTAGTGCAGAGCTGTTTGTGTGTGACAGGAGGAGTAGCTGGAGGGATGGTTGGCAGTAGTGCAGAGCTGTGTGTGTGACAGGAGGAGTAGCTGGAGGGATGGTTGGCAGTAGTGCAGAGCTGTGTGTGTGACAGGAGGAGTAGCTGGAGGGATGGTTGGCAGTAGTGCAGATCTGTTTGTGTGTGACAGGAGGAGTAGCTGGAGGGATGGTTGGCAGTAGTGCAGAGCTGTGTGTGTGACAGGAGGAGTAGCTGGAGGGATGGTTGGCAGTAGTGCAGATCTGTTTGTGTGTGACAGGAGGAGTAGCTGGAGGGATGGTTGACAGTAGTGCAGAGCTGTGTGTGTGACAGGAGGAGTAGCTGGAGGGATGGTTGGCAGTAGTGCAGATCTGTTTGTGTGTGACAGGAGGAGTAGCTGGAGGGATGGTTGGCAGTAGTGCAGAGCTGTGTGTGTGACAGGAGGAGTAGCTGGAGGGATGGTTGGCAGTAGTGCAGAGCTGTGTGTGTGACAGGAGGAGTAGCTGGAGGGATGGTTGGCAGTAGAGCAGAGCTGTGTGTGTGACAGGAGGAGTAGTTGGAGGGATTGTTAGGTGTAGCAGAGCTGAGCTCTGCTTCCTCTCCGGTGTCTGAAGTAGCCGAGCTGAGCGCACAGCTAGCGCTGCTTCATCTCACCATAGGAATGCATTGACCAGCATTGATTGGCCGAATGCCATACAGAGGACAGCATTCAGCCAATCAACACTGGTCAATGCATTCCTATGGGAAAAAGACAGCTCCAGCATATCGCAAGCTGACAGGGATCCCAACGAGATGGAGCCCCAAAGAGCTGGGTGAGTAACATTCCCCCTAAATAAAGGTAATCTCTAGCTAACCCTGCCTGTAGATCTGTCCCTGTCTCACAGTCACATAGTTCACAGTCCCAAATTAAACGAATGTTAAACCCGCTATTCGTCTAAATTGGAGGTCACCTGATTCCGGCCGCCAATTCTGTTTTCCGATTTTTTTTCAATGCCTCCGTTGTCGTAGTTCCTGTCCCATCTCCCCTGCACAGTTATTGGTGCAAAAAAAAGTGCCAGGGAAGGTGGGAGGGGGATACAAATTTTTATGGCGTTTGCATCGTGGTGTTCAATTGGAATTGAACACCTCGAACGGCCTGATATTCGATCGAATATGTACTCGATCGAACGGTGTTCGCTCATCTCTAATTGTGACCATTGTATGGTCCTATCTTTGTGGGAACAGTTTGGAGAAGACCCCTTTCTGTTCCAGCATAACCGTGACCCAGTGCACAAAGCAAGGACTATAAAGGTATGGTCGGGTGACCTGACTTGCCACAAAACCCTGACCTCAAACCGATCAAACACCTTTGGGATATACTAACACTCAGCCCTCTCACCCAACATCAATGTCTGACCTCACAAATGCTCTTCTGAATGGTCAAGAGAGGTGTCCTAATAAGTCTGTCCATATCGTGTTTGACGCTTTGCCAGATCCATCCCATGGAAGTTCTGACATAAATGTGGACATAGGATAATTTTGCTTCTATTGAAAGCGTAACTTAAAGCTTCTGGGCCCCATTGTAAAATCTCTAACAGGCCCTTCTAACCTTGTGTCATTTAGAATAATGGTACACTATGTGACAGCGGGACCTTTGGGACCCCCACAAGGCCCAGGACCCGGTAACAACGGCTACCTCTGCACCCTCTATAGCTATGCCCCCAATATGCCCCCGCTAGTGATCTCCAAAAAGAACGCTAGTGATTTCCATAGACCATGATTGTATGGAGGTGGATTTTGAGGCGAAATCCACTGTCAAAATCTGCCTCCTTGCCCCCGTGTGAACTAGCCCTAACAGTAAAGTAAATGGAACACTGTTCACACAAGTGCACTACAAAGACTTACTCTCCCGTACTCCTTTTCGCTCTTGAACCCCTTCAGCCATTTAACGCTGCTAGGACGTTGCGATCTATCTTTCCAATGTTAGGCGGCTGCCGTTACTACAGCTGGTTTATTACCATCACTGTGTACACAGCTATGGCATCCGCCATGATGCAGCTCCCCTCTGACCCGGCGATCATGTGATCCAACAAGGCTTTGGGAACTACAGGAGTCCCCGCCAGCCATCGGCCCCCGCTCCCATAGTGACGGCCGTACAAGGGTCCCCACCAGCCATCGGCCCCCGCTCCCATAGTGACGGCCCTACAAGGGCCCCCGCTCCCGTAGTGACGGCCGTACAAGGGTCCCCGCCAGCCATCGGCCCCCGCTCCCATTCACTGTAAGGTAAAAAGCATGACAGTAGTTTTTACTTTTGTATTGGAAGAAAAAGTCCTACAGGAAAAACAAAGTATCAAACATGAGGAAGGAAAGCGGCCATCTTGTGTCTTATACTGTTTATACATCAGCCCTTCTATGGCCACTCAAGTCTGTTGCTCTGATAGATAAGAGCAATGGACTGTACTGACAGCGGAGTGAAACATAAAAGACATACTTAACAAGGTTACTAGATGTGGTAAAGAGGACCCAAGACAGGATACTCAGAAGGAAATTACGAAAAAGGATACAACAGAGCACAATCTGAAATGTTTTTACACAAACGCACAAAGCATGGGAAACAAACAAGGAGAACTAGAGCTGATGATACACAAGGAAAACTATGACGTCATCGGCATCACAGAAACCTGGTGGAACGACATGCATGATTGGAACATACAGATGGAAGGATACAACTTATTCAAAAAGAATAGAACTAATAAAAGAGGGGGTGGAGTTGCATTGTATGTTAAAAAAGAACACATCTCCACAGAAATGACAGTTTTACAGAATGATAATCTACTGGAAATTATTTGGGTAGTAATTCAAGGGAAAAACAATGATAAGGACATCATACTAGGCGTTTATTACAGACCACCAGGACAGACAGAAGACATGGATGAGATTTTTTCACAGCAAATGACCACGCTCTCAAAGAAACATGAAATAGTGATCATGGGAGACTTCAATTACCCTGACATTCATTGGGAAACCCACACAGCCAAGAGTAAAGGCTCCATCAAATTTTTATCCTCTCTAGCAGACAACTTCATTGCCCAGCTAGTAGAAGAAAACACGAGAGGAACATCCATTTTGGACCTAGTCCTAACCAACAAAGAGCACATGGTTAAGGGACTACGGGTAGCAGGGACACTGGGATTCAGCGATCATGCTATACTTGAGTTTGGGGTTGCAAGAAGAAGAAGACCTGAGAAGACACAGACTTCAAGGCTCGACTTTAGCAGGGCAGACTTCAAGAGCCTGAAGGCAAGGGTTAGCAGAATTCCATGGTGCAAAATTCTTAAGCACAAAAATGCACATGAAGGGTGGGAAATCTTCTGTAGGGAAATCATTAAAGCACAGGAACTAACAATACCTAGAAGGAAGAAAAATGGGAAGCACCTAAAAATATCAGGACGGATGACCAAAAAATTACATAACCTGCTAAAAAGGAAAAAGGAAACATACAAAAAGTGGAAGATGGGAACTATACCTAAGGAAGAGTACACAGCAGTCTGCAGACTCTGCAAGACAAGCATCAAAGGAGCTAAGGCTGAACACGAATTGAAGCTTGCAAAAGAGGCAAAGAGTAAGGTAAAAGGATTTTGGGGATATGTTAAAAGCAAAAGAAAAGTGAAGGAGACCATTGGAGTCCTGAAGAATGACAAAGGAGAAACAGTTAACATGGTGGAACAGCAGGTGGAGCTACTAAATTCATATTTTGTATCCGTCTTCTCCCAAGAAACTAATGGAAATATCAACATTAATGGTGATGGAGATGAGGGGAAGGAGGACTCCAAGCTGACTATAAGCGAAGGTCTGGTAAGAGAGCACTTAGCCAAGTTACAGGAAACCAAATCCCCAGGACCAGATGATTTACACCCTAGAGTCCTGAAAGAGATAGCAGAGGAAATAACAGAACCCCTTGCTATAATCTTCGGTAAGTCATGGGAAACAGGAGTGGTCCCTTTAGATTGGAAAAGGGCAAATGTTGTCCCCATCTACAAAAAGGGGAAAAGGGACTATCCAGGAAATTACAGGCCGGTAAGTCTGACCTCGATAGCAGGAAAAATCTTTGAGCAAATTGTCAAGGAACATTTACTTCGGTACCTGGATGGGAAGGCATTAATTAACCAGAGCCAGCATGGCTTTATGACCAATAAATCTTGTCAGACTAACCTGATTTCCTTCTACAACAAAATCACTGAATGGTTGGACCAAGGGAATGCCGTGGACATAGTATATCTTGACTTCAGTAAGGCATTTGATAAAGTATCACATAACCTTCTTATTGAAAAAATGATTAAGTATGGCTTTGACAAAAAATTAGTTAGGTGAATTCACAACTGGCTTAATGATCGGGCACAACGAGTAATACTAAATGGCTACACATCGAACTGGAAGAAAGTCAAAAGCGGGGTGCCGCAGGGCTCTGTTCTGGGCCCAGTACTTTTTAATATCTTTATAAATGATCTGGACGATGGAATTATTGGGGAACTCATAAAATTTGCAGATGATACGAAGATAGGAGGAATAGCCAACACTAGAGAGGAGAGAGAGTGTATTCAAAAGGACTTAGACACACTGGAACAATGGGCTGAGGCGAACAAAATGGTATTTAACAGGGACAAATGCAAAGTTCTACATCTGGGTAACAGAAATGTAAAAAACATATATAGTATGGGAGGAATAGAACTAAGTGATAGCATAGGGGAAAAGGACTTGGGCATAATAGTAGATCACAAATTCAACATGAGCCAACAGTGCGGTGCTGCTGCAAAAAAAGGCTAATAAAATTCTGGGATGTATTAAGACAAGCATTGAATCTAGATCAAGAGAGGTCATTATTCCGCTGTACTCTTCCCTGGTCAGACCACACCTGGAATACTGTGTACAGTTCCGCCTCAATTCAAGAAAGACATCGATATATTGGAGCAAGTCCAGAGAAGAGCAACCAAAATGGTGGAAGGTCTGCAAACCATGTCCTATGAGGAGCGGCTAAAAGAACTGGGATTGTTTAGTTTGCAGAAGAGAAGGCTGAGGGGAGATTTAATAGCAGTCTACAAATATCTGAAAGGTAGTCACAGTGCAGAGGGATCTACCCAGGGTCGGACTGGCCCGCCGGTGCACCGGGGAATCCCCCGGTGGGCCCCCGAGCCTGACTATTAGTTTTAGCTAAATACACTTGTCAGGGGCCCGATCGGGATCTTCAGGGGCCCGATCGGGATCTTCAGGGGCCCGATCGGGATCCTGACCGTGCCAAAATGGGCCCCTGTAGCAATCAGTGCGAGTGTGCGTCTCTGCTCCCTGCACTGTACACTGCCGTCACTAGCAGGAGCTGTGCTGCCCCTCCCCCACACAGATCGGAGTGTGCAGGGGGACGTCTGCCGGCTGCTGTAAATGAAGAGCTTTCACCACAGCCAGACAGGACAGACAGGACACAGCCAAATGTAAGTAAATTTTTTGAGTAAAATATGTATATTTAATGTGTGTATATTTGTGTAAAGTGCTGATATACTGTGTGAATCCTGTATATTTGTAGATAGGTGTGTGTGTGTGTGTGTGTGTGTGTAAATGTATGTTATATGTATTAGGCCTGGTTCACATCTTCCCTTTTCGGGAAGTCCACTGTAGGGAATAATACAGTGTGCAGGGGCCACTATGGGACATAATACTGTGTGCAGGGGCCACTATGGGACATAATACTGTATGCAGGGGCCACTATGGGACATAATACTGTGTGCAGGGGCCACTATGGGACATAATACTGTATGCAGGGGACACTAATGGAGATAATACTGTGTGCAGGGGCCACTATGGGACATGATACTGTGTGCAGGGGCCACTATGGGGTATAATACTGTGTGCAGGGGCCACTATGGGGTATAATACTGTGTGCAGAGGCCACTATGGGGGATAATACTGTGTGCAGGGGTCACTATGGGACATAATACTGTGTGTAGGGGTCACTATGGAGTATAATACTGTGTGCAGGGGACACTATGGGACATAATACTGTGTGCAGGGGACACTATGGGGTATAATACTGTGTGCAGGGGCCAATATGGGGGATAATACTGTGTGCAGGGGCCACTATGGGGTATAATACTGTGTGCAGGGGCCACTATGGGGTATAATACTGTGTGCAGAGGCCACTATGGGGGATAATACTGTGTGCAGGGGTCACTATGGGACATAATACTGTGTGCAGGGGCCACTATGGGACATAATACTGTGTGCAGGGGCCACTATGGGGGATAATACTGTGTGCAGGGGCCACTATGGGACATAATATTGTGTGCAGGGGCCACTATGGGACATAATACTGTGTGCAGGGGTCACTATGGGACATAATACTGTGTGCAGGGGCCACTATGGGACATAATACTGTGTGCAGGGGCCACTATGGGACATAATACTGTGTGCAGGGGCCACTATGGGTATAATACTGTGTGCAGGGGCCACTATGGGACATAATACTGTGTGCAGGGGCCACTGTGGGGTATAATACTGTGTGCAGGGGCCACTATGGGGCATAATACTGCGTGCAGGGGCCACTATGGGGGATAATACTATGTGCAGGAGCCATTCTGTGGGATAAGTACATTTTTGGGGTAAAATATGTATATTTAATGTGTGTATATTTGTGTAAAGTGTCTGATATACTGTGTGAGTCCTGTATATTTGTAGAATGGTGTGTGTGTGTGTGTGTGTGTGTGTGTGTGTGTGTGTGTGTGTGTGTGTATGTATATGAAGGTATGTGTGTAAATGTATGTTATATGTATTAGGCCCGATTCACATTTTCACTTTTCGGGAAGTCCACTGTGATGCATAATACTGTGTGCAGGGGCCACTATGGGGCATAATACTGTGTGCAGGGGCCACTGTGGGGTATAATACTGTGTGCAGGGGTCACTATTGGGGATAATACTGTGTGCAGGAGCCACTATGGGACATAATACTGTGTGCAGGGGCCACTATGGGGGATAATACTGTGTGCAGGGGCCACTATGGGTATAATACTGTGTGCAGGGGCCACTATGGGACATAATACTGTGTGCAGGGGCCACTGTGGGGTATAATACTGTGTGCAGGGGCCACTATGGGGCATAATACTGCGTGCAGGGGCCACTATGGGGGATACTATGTGCAGGAGCCATTCTGTGGGATAAGTACATTTTTGGGGTAAAATATGTATATTTAATGTGTGTATATTTGTGTAAAGTGTCTGATATACTGTGTGAGTCCTGTATATTTGTAGAATGGTGTGTGTGTGTGTATGTATATGAAGCTATGTGTGTAAATGTATGTTATATGTATTAGGCCCGATTCACATTTTCACTTTTCGAAAAGTCCACTGTGATGCATAATACTGTGTGCAGGGGCCACTATGGGGCATAATACTGTGTGCAGGGGCCACTGTGGGGTATAATACTGTGTGCAGGGGTCACTATGGGGGATAATACTGTGTACAAAGGCCACTGAGGGACATAATACTGTGTGCAGGGGCCACTATGGGGCATAATACTGTGTGCAGGGGCCGCTCTGGGGTGTAATACTGTGTGCAGGGGCTGCTCTGGGGGATAATACTGTGTGCAGGGGCCACTCTGGGGTGTAATACTGTGTGCAGGGGCCTCTCTGGGGGACAATACTGTGTGCAGGGGCCACTATGGGGGATAATACTGTGTGCAGGAGCCACTATGGGGCATAATACTGTGTGCAGGGGCCACTCTGGGGTGTAATACTGTGTGCAGGGGCCGCTCTGGGGGACAATACTGTGTGCAGGGGCCGCTCTGGGGGATAATACTGTGTGCAGGGGCCACTCTGGGGTGTAATACTGTGTGCAGGGGCCGCTCTGGGGGACAATACTGTGTGCAGGGGCCGCTCTGGGGGATAATACTGTGTGCAGGGGCCACTAAGGATTAGGCCCTACTGAGCAAAACACAGCTAACACTAGGTTCACACCAGCGTCTGGTCTCCATTCTGAGGTTTCCATCTTCTGCATGTAGAAGACGGAAACCTATCGGTTCGAGTCTGGCGGTGAGCGCCGGTGAGTGTTTTATGTTCTCTGCGGCAAAACCGTTTTTTTTTTAAACCAGACACAAAGTCCTGCATGTCCGACTCTGTGTCTGGTTAAAAAAAAAACGTTTCGCCGTGGTGAGCACAAAACGCTCACAGGAGCTTACGGACACACACTTCATTTGAATGGGTTTGAAAAATGCCTGCAGGGCGGCGACCTCGGGCGCAGATGTGAACGAGCCCTTAAAAACACTTTCTATTTTTTTAAGCACACTTCCGATCGGAGTGTGCAGGGGGAAGTCTGCCTGTCCCAGTGTCTCCCAGTGTGGTCCAGTCCGGCATGTAACTAGCAGCAGAATTGCAGGACCGGAGCACTGGGAACAGATGATTGGGGGTTTTTTTATGTGTACTTTGTTTTTCTCCTCCCAGAACTAATTATAAACAAAAAAAAATAAATTATGCTGGACAACCTCTTTAAAGTGTGGGTCATTTGGGGGGAAAATTAAAGGGGTTGTCCAGGCATAATTTTCTATGGTTTATTGTCAGCATAGGCTATAAATGTCTGATCTGTAGGGGGCCCACACCCAGCCCTCAGACCGATCAGCTGTATGGAGCCACTTCTGGTACCAGTCCTGGGAGTTCCCAGAACAGCAGAGCCAATATGCATGCTGGGAGTTGTAGTTTTGCAACAGCTGGAGAGCCGTACGTTCCTTACCCCTGGGATAGACTATCAATATTACATCTGTGATGACACAACAGCCAGGACCTCTGCAGATCAGCTGTTCCAGGACAGCGCGGCTATAAGTAATGGTAACATTTCTAGGAGCCACGCTGTTCACTTTCCATACAGTATGTAGCAATAGGTTTAGGTAGTGCAGTATTGCACATTGTATGGCGGGTGAGCAGCATGGCTCCTGATATGTTATTACCTTCAACCGCCCTGTCTTGGTATCGCTGGTTTGCAGGGATCCTGATGGTGGGCCCCTAGAAATAATTCCACTGGTGGGCCCTAGACACCCCAGTCCGACACTGGATCTACCCTATTCTCATTAGCACAAGGAAGTACAAGAAGCAATGGGATGAAACTAAAGGAAAAGAGATACAGATTAGACATTAGGAAAAACTTTCTGACAGTGAGGGGAGTGAGAGAGTGGAATAGGCTGCCACGGGAGGTGGTGGGCGCTCCATCAATGGAAATCTTCAAGCGGAATCTGGATAAACATATAGCTGGGATGATTTAGGAAAACCTGCACTCGCAGGGGGTTGGACCCGATGGCCCTTGAGGTCCCTTCCAACTCTACCATAAAAAAAACCAAGATATATATAATGGCAGACATATCCCCCCATACAGTGATATACATGTGCCCCCTCCATATACAGTGACAGACCCATGTACCCATATATATATAATGGCAGACATATACCGCCATACAGTGATATACATGTGCCCCCTCCATATACAGTGACAGACCCATGTACCCATATATATATAATGGCAGACATATACCCCCATATAGTTATATACATGTGCCCCCTCCATATACAGTAAAAGACCCATGTACCCATATATATAATGGTAGACATATACCCCCATACAGTGATATACATGTGCCCCCTCCATATACAGTGACAGACCCATGTACCCATATATATAATGGCAGACATATACCGCCATACAGTGATACACATGTGCCCCCTCCATATACAGTGACAGTCCCATGTACCCATATATATAATGGCAGACATATACCCTATACAGTGATATACATGTGCCCCCTCCATATACAGTGACAGACCCATGTACCCATATATATAATGGCAGACATATACCCCCATACAGTGATATACATGTGCCCCCTCCATATACAGTGACAGACCCATGTACCCAAATATATATTGGTAGACATATACCCCCATACAGTGATATACAGGTGCCCCCTCCATATACAGTGACAGACCCATGTACCCATATATATAATGGCAAACATATACCGCCATACAGTGATATACATGTGCCCCCTCCATATACAGTGACAGACCCATGTACCCAAATATATATTGGTAGACATATACCCCCATACAGTGATATACATGTGCCCCCTCCATATACAGTGACAGACCCATGTACCCATATATATATACTGGTAGACATATACCCCCATACAGTGATATACAGGTGCCCCCTCCATATACAGTGACAGACCCATGTACCCATATATATAATGGCAGACATATACCCTATACAGTGATATACATGTGCCCCCTCCATATACAGTGACAGACCCATGTACCCATATATATAATGGCAGACATATACCCCCATACAGTGATATACATGTGCCCCCTCCATATACAGTGACAGACCCATGTACCCATATATATAATGGCAGACATATACCCCCATACAGTTATATACATGTGCCCCCTCCATATACAGTGACAGCCCCATGTACCCATATATATAATGGCAGACATATACCCCATACAGTGATATACATGTGCCCCTTCCATATACAGTGACAGACCCATGTACCCATATATATATATAATGGCAGACATATACCCCCATACAGTGATATACATGTGCCCCTTCCATATACAGTGACAGACCCATGTACCCATATATATATATATATATATATATATATATATATAATGGCATACATATACCGCCATACAGTGATATACATGTGCCCCCTCCATATACAGTGACAGACCCATGTACCCATATATATAATGGCAGACATATACCCCCATACAGTGATATACACTCACCGGCCACTTTATTAGGTACACCATGCTAGTAACGGGTTGGACCCCCTTTTGCCTTCAGAACTGCCTCAATTCTTCGTGGCATAGATTCAACAAGGTGCTGGAAGCATTCCTCAGAGATTTTGGTCCATATTGACATGATGGCATCACACAGTTGCCGCAGATTTGTCGGCTGCACATCCATGATGCGAATCTCCCGTTCCACCACATCCCAAAGATGCTCTATTGGATTGAGATCTGGTGACTGTGGAGGCCATTGGAGTACAGTGAACTCATTGTCATGTTCAAGAAACCAGTCTGAGATGATTCCAGCTTTATGACATGGCATTGCATTATCCTGCTGAAAGTAGCCATCAGATGTTGGGTACATTGTGGTCATAAAGGGATGGACATGGTCAGCAACAATACTCAGGTAGGCTTTGGCGTTGCAACGATGCTCAATTGGTACCAAGGGGCCCAAAGAGTGCCAAGAAAATATTCCCCACACCATGACACCACCACCACCACCAGCCTGAACCGTTGATACAAGGCAGGATGGATCCATGCTTTCATGTTGTTGACGCCAAATTCTGACCCTACCATCCGAATGTCGCAGCAGAAATCGAGACTCATCAGACCAGGCAACGTTTTTCCAATCTTCAATTGTCCAATTTCGATGAGCTTGTGCAAATTGTAGCCTCAGTTTCCTGTTCTTAGCTGAAAGGAGTGGCACCCGGTGTGGTCTTCTGCTGCTGTAGCCCATCTGCCTCAAAGTTCGACGTACTGTGCGTTCAGAGATGCTCTTCTGGCTACCTTGGTTGTAACGGGTGGCTATTTGAGTCACTGTTGCCTTTCTATCAGCTCGAACCAGTCTGGCCATTCTCCTCTGACCTCTGGCATCAACAACGCATTTCCGCCCACAGAACTGCCGCTCACTGGATGTTTTTTCTTTTTCGGACCATTCTCTGTAAACCCTAGAGATGAATGTGCGTGAAAATCCCAGTAGATCAGCAGTTTCTGAAATACTCAGACCAGCCCTTCTGGCACCAACAACCATGCCACGTTCAAAGGCACTCAAATCACCTTTCTTCCCCCCCATACTGATGCTCGGTTTGAACTGCAGGAGATTGTCTTGACCATGTCTACATGCCTAAATGCACTGAGTTGCCGCCATGTGATTGGCTGATTAGAAATTAAGTGTTAACGAGCAGTTGGACAGGTGTACCTAATAAAGTGGCCGGTGAGTGTACATGTGCCCCTTCCATATACAGTGACAGACCCATGTACCCATATATATATATATATATATATATATATATATATATATATATATATAATGGCATACATATACCGCCATACAGTGATATACATGTACCCCCTCCATATACAGTGACAGACCCATGTACCCATATATATAATGGCAGACATATACCCCCATACAGTGATATACATGTGCCCCTTCCATATACAGTGACAGACCCATGTACCCATATATATATATATATATATATATATATATAATGGCATACATATACCGCCATACAGTGATATACATGTGCCCCCTCCATATACAGTGACAGACCCATGTACCCATATATATAATGGAAGACATATACCGCCATACAGGGATATACATGTGCCTCCTCCATATACAGTGACAGACCCATGTACCCATATATATAATGGCAGACATATACCCCCATACCGTGATATACATGTGCCCCCTCCATATACAGTGACAGACCCATGTACCCATATATATAATGGCAGACATATACCCCATACAGTGATATACATGTGCCCCCTCCATATACAGTGACAGACCCATGTAGCCATATATATAATGGCAGACATATACCCCCATACAGTGATATACATGTGCCCCCTCCATATACAGTGACAGACCCATGTACCCATATATATAATGGCAGACATATCCCCCCCATACAGTTATATACATGTGACCCCTCCATATACAGTGACAGACCCATGTACCCAAATATATAATGGCATACATATACCGCCATACAGTGATATACATGTGCCCCCTCCATATACAATGACAGACCCATGTACCCATATATATAATGGCAGACATATACCCCCATACAGTGATATACATGTGCCCCCTCCATATACAGTGACAGCCCCATGTACCCATATATATATATTGGCAGACATTTACCCCCATACAGTGATATGCATGTGTCCCCTCCATATACAGTTACAGACCCATGTACCCATATATATAATGGTAGACATATACCCCCATACAGTGCTATACATGTGCCCCCTTCATATACAGTGACAGACCCATGTACCCATATATATAATGGCAGACATATACCCCCCATACAGTTATATACATGTGACCCCTCCATATACAGTGACAGACCCATGTACCCAAATATATAATGGCATACATATACCGCCATACAGTGATATACATGTGCCCCCTACATATACAATGACAGACCCATGTACCCATATATATAATGGCAGACATATACCCCCATACAGTGATATACATGTGCCCCCTCCATATACAGTGACAGCCCCATGTACCCATATATATATATTGGCAGACATTTACCCCCATACAGTGATATACATGTGCCCCCTCCATATACAGTTACAGACCCATGTACCCATATATATAATGGTAGACATATACCCCCATACAGTGCTATACATGTGCCCCCTTCATATACAGTGACAGACCCATGTACCCATATATATAATGGCAGACATATACCCCCATACAGTGATATACATGTGCCGCCTCCATATACAGTCACAGACATGTACCCATATATATAATGGCAGACATATACCTCCATACAGTGATATGCATGTGCCCCCTCCATATACAGTTACAGACCCATGTACCCATATATATAATGGTAGACATATACCCCCATACAGTGATATACATGTGCCCCTTCCATATACAGTGACAGACCCATGTACCCATACATATAATGGCAGAGATATACCCCCATACAGTGATATACATGAGCCCCCTCCATATACAGTGACAGACCCATGTACCCAAATATATATTGGTAGACATATACCCCCATACAGTGATATATAGGTGCCCCCTCCATATACAGTGACAGTCCCATGTACCCATATATATAATGGCAGACATATACCGCCATACAGTTATATACATGTGCCCCCTCCATATACAGTGACAGACCCATGTACCTATACATATAATGGCAAACATATACCGCCATACAGTGATATACATGTGCCCCCTCCATATACAGTGACAGACCCATGTACCCATACATATAATGGCAAACATATACCGCCATACAGTGATATACATGTGCCCCCTCCATATACAGTTACAGACCCATGTACCCATATATATAATGGCAGACATATACCCCCATACAGTGATATACATGTGCCCCCTCCATATACAGTGACAGACCCATGTACCCATATATATAATGGCAGACATATACCCCCATACAGTGATATACATGTGCCCCCTCCATATACAGTGACAGACCCATGTACCCATATATATATAATGGCAGACATATACCCCCATACAGTGATATACATGTGCCCCCTCCATATACAGTGACAGACCCATGTACCCATATATATAATGGCAGACATATACCCCCATACAGTGATATACATGTGCCCCCTCCATATACAGTGACAGACCCATGTACCCAAATATATATTGGTAGACATATACCCCCATACAGTGATATACAGGTGCCCCCTCCATATACAGTGACAGACCCATGTGCCCATATATATAATGGCAAACATATACCGCCATACAGTGATATACATGTGCCCCCTCCATATACAGTTACAGACCCATGTACCCATATATATAATGGCAGACATATACCCTATACAGTGATATACATGTGCCCCCTCCATATACAGTGACAGACCCATGTACCCAAATATATAATGGCAGACATATCCCCCATACAGTGATATACATGTGCCCCCTCCATATACAATGACAGACCCATGTACCCATACATATCATGGCAGAGATATACCCCCATACAGTGATATACATGTGCCCCCTCCATATACAGTTACAGACCCATGTACCCATATATATAATGGCAGACATATACCCTATACAGTGATATGCATGTGCCCCCTCCATATACAGTGACAGACCCATGTACCCAAATATATATTGGTAGACATATACCCCCATACAGTGATATACATGTGCCCCCTCCATATACAGTGACAGACCCATGTACCCATACATATAATGGCAAACATATACCGCCATACAGTGCTATACATGTGCCCCCTCCATATACAGTTACAGACCCATGTACCCATATATATAATGGCAGACATATACCCTATACAGTGATATACATGTGCCCCCTCCATATACAGTGACAGACCCATGTACCCATATATATAATGTCAGACATATCCCCCCATACAGTGATATACATGTGCCCCCTCCATATACAGTGACAGCCCCATGTACCCATATATATATAATGGTAGACATATACCCCCATACAGTGATATACAGGTGCCCCCTCCATATACAGTGACAGACCCATGTACCCATATATATAATGGCAGACATATACCCTATACAGTGATATACATGTGCCCCCTCCATATACAGTGACAGACCCATGTACCCATATATATAATGGCAGACATATATCCCCATACAGTGATATACATGTGCCCCCTCCATATACAGTGACAGACCAATGTACCCATGTATATTTAATGGCAGACATATACCCCCATACAGTGATATACATGTGCCCCCTCCATATACAGTGACAGACCCATGTACCCATATATATAATGGCAGACATATACCCTATACAGTGATATACATGTGCCCCCTCCATATACAGTGACAGACCCATGTACCCATATATATAATGGCAGACATATACCCCATACAGTGATATACATGTGCCCCCTCCATATACAGTGACAGACCCATGTACCCATATATATAATGGCAGACATATACCCCCATACAGTGATATACATGTGCCCCCTCCAAATACAGTGACAGACCCATGTACCCATATATATAATGGCAGACATATACCCCCATACAGTGATATACATGTGCCCCTTCCATATACAGTGACAGACCCATGTACCCATATATATAATGGCAGACATATACCGCCATACAGTGATATACATGTGCCTCCTCCATATACAGTGACAGACCCATGTACCCATATATATAATGGCAGACATATACCCCATACAGTGATATACATGTGCCCCCTCCATATACAGTGACAGACCCATGTAGCCATATATATAATGGCAGACATATACCCCCATACAGTGATATACATGTGTCCCCTCCATATACAGTGACAGACCCATGTACCCATATATATAATGGCAGACATATACCCCCATACAGTGATATACATGTGCCCCCTCCATATACAGTGACAGACCCATGTACCCATATATATAATGGCAGACATATCCCCCCATACAGTGATATACAGGTGCCCCCTCCATATACAGTGAAATACCCATGTACCCATATATATAATGGCAGACATATACCCCCATACAGTGATATACAGGTGCCCCCTCCATATACAGTGACAGCCCCATGTACCCATATATATATAATGGCAGACATATCCCCACATACAGTGATATACTTGTGCCCCCTCCATATACAGTGAATGACCCATATACCCATATATATAATGGCAGACATATCCCCCCATACAGTGATATACATGTGCCCCCTCCATATACAGTGACAGACCCATGTACCCATATATATATAATGGCAGACATATCCCCACATACAGTGATATACTTGTGCCCCCTCCATATACAGTGAATGACCCATATACTCATATATATAATGGCAGACATATCCCCCCATACAGTGATATACAGGTGCCCCCTCCATATACAGTGAAATACCCATGTACCCATATATATAATGGCAGACATATACCCCCATACAGTGATATACATGTGCCCCCTCCATATACAGTGACAGACCCATGTACCCATATATATAATGGCAGACATATACCCCCATACAGTTATATACATGTGCCCCCTCCATATACAGTGACAGCCCCATGTACCCATATATATAATGGCAGACATATACCCCCATACAGTGATATACATGTACATTCTCCATATACAGTGACAGACCCATGTACTCATATATATATATAATGGCAGACATATACCGCCATACAGTGATATACATGTGCCCCCTCCATATACAGTGACAGTCCCATGTACCCATATATATAATGGCAGACATATACCCCCATACAGTGATATACATGTGCCCCCTCCATATACAGTGACAGACCCATGTACCCATATATATAATGGCAGACATATACCCCCATACAGTGATACACATGTGCCCCCTCCATATACAGTGACAGACCCATGTACCCATATATATAATGGCAGACATATACCCCCATACAGTGATATACATATGCTCCCTCCATATACAGTGACAAGCCCATGTACCCATATATATAATGGCAGACATATACCGCCATACAGTGATATACATGTGGCCTCTCCATATACAGTGACAGACCCATGTACCCATATATATAATGGCAGACATATGCCCCCATACAGTGATATACATGTGCCCCCTCCATATACAGTGACAGCTCCATGTACCCTTATATATAATGGCAGACATATACTGCCATACAGTGATATACATGTGCCCCCTCCATATATAGTGACAGACCCATGTACCCATATATATAATGGCAGACATATGCCCTAATACAGTGATATACATGTGCCCCCTCCTTATACAGTGACAGCCCCATGTACCCATATATATAATGGCAGACATATGCCCCCATACAGTGATATACATGTGCCCCCTCCATATACAGTGACAGGCCCATGTACCCATATATATAATGGCAGACATATACCGCCATACAGTGATATACATGTGCCCCCTCCATATACAGTGACAGACCCATGTACCCATATATATAGTGGCAGACATATGCCCCCATACAGTGATATACATGTGCCCCCTCCATATACAGTGACAGACCCATGTACCCTTATATATAATGGCAGACATATCACCCCATACAGTGATATACATGTGCCCCCTCCATATACAGTGACAGACCCATGTACCCATATATATATATAATGTCAGACATATACCCCCATACAGTGATATACATGTGCCCCCTCCATATACAGTGACAGACCCATGTACCCATATATATAATGGCAGACATATACCCCTATACAGTGATATACATGTGCCCCCTTCATATACAGTGACAGACCCATGTACCCATATATATAATGGCAGACATATGCCCCCATACAGTGATATACATGTGCCCCCTTCATATACAGTGACAGACCCATGTACCCATATATATAATGGCAGACATATACCCCCATTCAGTGATATACATGTGCCCCCTCCATATACAGTGACAGTCCCATGTACCCATATATATAATGGCAGACATATCCCTCATACAGTGTGTTGGGGGAATCATAATACCCCAGAGATATTCTGTCTGTAAAGGAAAATTAATTAACAGGCCAAGATCGGCTACAGCCGATCTTTGACCTGGAGAATCACACAGACACATGGTAGTGGTGTATCAAAATGGATTCTGTTTATTGGTGGCTAGAACAAAGTATATATCACATGGCATAGACAGAACAGGATTGGCTAGTATAATTAGCCTAACATCTATTGGTGGAGAAGTTTGTAACAATAGACCTGATGCATATCTATTGGATAAGAAACTGGAGAGAGGTCACACCCCCCTGAGGGCTAGCTCTACTCTAAAATGGAGTCAGTGACCGCATGGTGGTCGCATGGTATAAATCAAAATGGCAGCCATCAGCACATGTCTCAAATACACACCCTAGATGTCTATCTCATGGTATTCTAAAGACAATAGACATCCTTGTTATAGACAATTAGCTTAATTACCCTTCTCTTGTCCCTTTATCTTTAAAAGGGTCTTTGGTCTTTGATCCTTTCCTAACAATGCCCCTGGTTCCAGACGATCTGTCTCTATCCTTTGTAAGATAGCATCACCCAATACACAGAGCATAGTATTTACATAACCAGTCTGGCAAGTCTCCAAATTGCTCATCTCTGGACAGATAGAACAATCTCAGCCCCCACCTCTATACACAATTTTTCATAAGATATTATTAGCCCCCCACAGAGGGGTACATGAAACTGGGGGAACTGATGGGTTCACCTCCCTTAGGCTAATTGTAAAAAAAAAAAAAAAAAGATTATACTGGACAACCTCTTTAAAGTGTCGCACATTAGCAGGTGTATATTAAAGGGGTCGTCCAGGCATAGTTTGTTATGGTTTATCCTCAGGATAGGCCAGAGATACCTGATCTGTACGGGGCCGATACCCAGCCCTTGGACTGATAAGCTGTACAGAGCCACTTCTGGCACCAGTCCTATACACAAAATGGGGCCAGAAGCAGAAAGTTCAGTCCACTGTATATCAGCCGGCACCTTCTCTGCATCTCAGCATTTATTGAAGTCAGTGGGAGCTGAGCTGCAGTGAAGGCGCTGGGTGACTAAACAGCGGATGGAGTTTTCTGCTTCTAGGCCTGCATTGTGTAAAGAACAGGGGCCAGAAGTGGTTCCGTACAGCTGATGGGACCATGTGTCAGCCCCCTACTGATCAGGCATTTATGCCCTATACTGAGCAAAGGACGTAAAAAAGATTGACATTGATTTGGACAAATCGCACATTTTAATGTTCAGTCTCATGGCGACGCCTCATTTCTGGAAATCCTGTACCTAATTGGTCTTTACAGTTACATGAGGTGCAGGACTCCCAGCAAGAAGGCGCTGGCACAAGACTGAATGACCATTAGCAGTGGACAACAGTGTGCCGGGGACAGATGAGTATGCTTTTTATTTATTTATTTTACACCTCATGCCTGCCACATCCATACCTCCCAACTTTTGAAGAACTGAAAGAGGGACAAAATATGCGGCGTGCGTAGCGCGCCGCGGCAAATTTAGCCCTGCCCACTTTTGTGTTGACTCCGCCCACTCGTTAATTTTTCATGTGCCCGCACACAATATAATCCTCCTACAGTCACCCGTAAATTATATGTCCCCCCTCTATCTCTCCCCCAGTTTCATAAACACCCTTCATCTGATTCATGTCCTCCATCTCTGCCCCCAGATTCATGTCCCCTCCATCTCTGCCCCCAGATTCATGTCCCCTCCATCTCTGCCCCCAGATTCATGTCCTCTCCATCTCTGCCCCCAGATTCATTTCCCCCCATCTCTGTCCCCAGATTCATGTCCCCTCCATCTCTGCCCCCAGATTCATGTCCCCCATCTCTGCCCCCAGATTCATGTCCCCCCATCTCTGCCCCCAGATTCATGTCCTCTCCATCTCTACTCCCAGATTCATGTCCCCACATCTCTGCACCCATTGTCATGCCGTCCTCTCCATCTCTGCCCCCAGTGTCATGCCGTCCTCTCCTTCATCTACCCCCAGATTCACGTTCCACCTCCACATTAAACTTACCTTCTCCTCCGCTCCCTCGCCGCTCTCTGCCCGCCTCTCTCGCTGACACGTGTGGCTGAAGGAAGGAGCTGACACAGGTCAGCTCCTCGCTTCGCCGCTGCGTGTCTCTCTCGCTGACACATGCGGCTGAAGCGAGGAGCTGAATACATACCGCCGATGAGCCAAATACATAGGCGTTTAAAGCAGGAGCTGTGAGCTCAGCTCCTGCTTTAACGCTGAGCTCAGTTGGAGTCGGGACATGCCGACCGGGACCATTTTGTTAGGTCCCGGCCGCGCCGCGGGGCCCTGCTAAGCGCGGGGCCCCGGGCGGTTGCCCGGCTCGACCGGCCCTGGATCCGCCCCTGCCCCGGGCCCACCAGAGGACATTATAGTCAGTGCTGGCCCTCTATGGATACAGAACATATGGATGCCCACTATTACTTCTACCATTGATTGTAGTGGGCTGTCACTCGCTAGTTGTTAGTTTGGGTGCTCAGAAAAGGCATCTCACCGCCATAACCATGTACAAAAGGAATTGCTGGCACTCACAGGGAATCAGGAAGAATTATGTATTTATTTGCATCTAAGGGAGGGAGGAGAGAGATGTGAGGCCTGGAGGGAGAGAGAAGAGAGATGTGAGGCCTGGAGGGAGAGAGGAGAGAGATGTGAGGCCTGGAGGGAGAGAGCAGAGAGATGTGAGGCCTGGAGGGAGAGAGGAGAGAGATGTGAGGCCTGGAGAGGAGAGAGGAGAGAGATGTGAGGCCTGGAGAAGAGAGAGATGTGAGGCCTGGAGTGAGAGAGAAGAGAGATGTGAGGCCTGGAGTGAGAGAGGAGAGAGATGTGAGGCCTCGAGGGAGAGAGATGTGAGGCCTGGAGTGAGAGAGATGTGAGGCCTGAAGGGAGAGAGGAGAGAGATGTGAGGCCTGGAGGGAGAGAGGAGAGAAATGTGAGGCCTGGAGGGAGAGAGATGTGAGGCCTGCAGGGAGAGAGGAGAGAGATGTGAGGCCTGGAGGGAGGGAGGAGAGAGATGTGAGGCCTGGAGGGAGAGAGGAGAGAGATGTGAGGCTTGGAGAGAGATGTGAGTCCAGGAGGGAGAGAGGAGAGAGATGTGAGGCCTGAAGGGAGGGAGGAGAGAGATGTGAGGCCAGGAGGGAGAGAAGAGAGAGATGTGAGGCCAGGAGTGAGAGAGATGAGAGGCCTGGAGGGAGAGAGGAGAAAGATGTGAGGCCTGGAGGGAGAGAGGAGAGAGATCTAAGGCCTGGAGGGAGAGAGGAGAGAGATGTGAGGCCTGAAAGGAGAGAGAAGAGAAATGTGAGGCCTGGAGGGAGAGAGGAGAGAGATGTGAGGCCTGAAGGGAGGGAGGAGAGAGATGTGAGGCCAGGAGGGAGAGAAGAGAGAGATGTGAGGCCTGGAGGGAGAGAGGAGAGTGATGCAAAGCCTGGAGGGAGAGATGTGAGGCCTGGAGGGAGAGAGGAGAGATATGAGGCCTGGAGGAAGAGAGGAGAGAGATGTGAGGCCTGGAGGGAGAGAGGAGAGATATGAGGCCTGGAAGGAGAGAGGAGAGAGATGTGAGGCCTGGAGGGAGAGAGGAGATGTGAGTCCAGGAGGGAGAGAGATGTGAGGCCTGGAGGGAGAGAGGAGAGAGATGTGAGGCCTGGAGGGAGAGAGAAGAGAAATGTGAGCCCTGGAGGGAGAGAGGAGAGAAATGTTAGGCCTGGAGGGAGAGAGGAGAGAGAT
This sequence comes from Leptodactylus fuscus, assembly GCF_031893055.1. Taxonomy (NCBI): domain Eukaryota; kingdom Metazoa; phylum Chordata; class Amphibia; order Anura; family Leptodactylidae; genus Leptodactylus; species Leptodactylus fuscus. Next base: position 79,898,670 of record NC_134274.1, on the reverse strand, counting down.
GTGAGGCCTGAAGGGAGGGAGGAGAGAGATGTGAGGCCAGGAGAGAAAGAAGAGAGAGATGTGAAGCCTGAAGGGAGAGATGAGAGAGATGTGAGGCCTGGAGGGAGAGAGGAGAGTGATGCAAAGCCTGGAGGGAGAGATGTGAGGCCTGGAGGGAGAGAGGAGAGATATGAGGCCTGGAGGGAGAGAGGAGAGAGATGTGAGGCCTGAGGGAGAGAGATGTGAGGCCAGGATGGAGAGAGGAGAGAGATGTGAGACCAGGAGGGAGAGAGGAGAGAGATGTGAGGCCATGAGGGAGAGATGAGAGAAATGTGAGGCCTGGAGGGAGAGAGGAGAGTGATGCAAAGCCTGGAGGGAGATATGTGAGGCCTGGAGGGAAAGAGGAGAGATATGAGGCCTGGAGGGAGAGAGGAGAGAGATGTGAGGCCTGAGGGAGAGAGATGTGAGGCCAGGAGGGAGAGAGGAGAGAGATGTGAGGCCTGGAGGGAGAGAGGAGGGAGATGTGAGGCCAGGAGAGAGAGAGAGAAGAGAGATGTGAGACCTGGAGGGAGAGAGATGTGAGGCCAGGAGGGAGAGAGGAGAGAGATGTGAGGGCACGAGGGAGAGATGAGAGAGATGTGAGGCCTGGAGGGAGAGAGGAGAGTGATGCAAAGCCTGGAGGGAGAGATGTGAGGCCTGGAGGGAGAGAGGAGAGATATGAGGCCTGGAGGGAGAGAGGAGAGAGATGTGAGGCCTGAGGGAGAGAGATGTGAGGCCAGGAGGGAGAGAGGAGAGAGATGTTAGGCCAGGACGGAGAGAGGAGAGAGATGTGAGGCCACGAGGGAGAGATGAGAGAAATGTGAGGCCTGGAGGGAGAGAAGAGAGTGATGCAAAGCCTGAGGGAGAGAGATGTGAGGCCTGGAGGGAGAGAGGAGAGAGATGTGAGGCCTGGAGGGAGAGAGGAGAGAGATGTGAGGCCTGGAGGAAGAGAGGAGGGAGATGTGAGGCCTGGAGAGGAGAGAGATGTGAGGCCTGGAGTGAGAGAGGAGAGAGATGTGAGGCCTGGAGTGAGAGAGGAGAAAGATGTGAGGCCTGGAGAGGAGAGAGATGTGAGGCCTGGAGTGAGAGAGGAGAAAGATGTGAGGACTCGAGGGAGAGAGGAGAGAGATGTGAGGCTTGGAGAGAGATGTGAGTCCAGGAGGGAGAGAGGAGAGAGATGTGAGGCCTGGAGAGGAGAGAGATGTGAGGCCTGGAGTGAGAGAGAAGAGAGATGTGAGGCCTGGAGTGAGAGAGGAGAGAGATGTGAGGCCTGGAGGGAGAGAGGGAGAGTGATGCAAAGCCTGGAGGGAGAGATGTGAGGCCTGGAGGGAGAGAGGAGAGAGATCTAAGGCCTGGAGGGAGAGAGGAGAGAGATGTGAGGCCTGAGGGAGAGAGATGTGAGGCCAGGAGGGAGAGAGGAGAGAGATGTTAGGCCAGGACGGAGAGAGGAGAGAGATGTGAGGCCACGAGGGAGAGATGAGAGAAATGTGAGGCCTGGAGGGAGAGAAGAGAGTGATGCAAAGCCTGGAGGGAGAGAGATGTGAGGCCTGGAGGGAGAGAGGAGAGAGATGTGAGGCCTGGAGGGGGAGAGGAGGGAGATGTGAGGCCAGGAGAGAGAGAGAAGAGAGATGTGATACCTGGAGGGAGAGAGATGTGAGGCCAAGAGGGAAAGAGGAGAGAGATGTGAGGCCAGGAGGGAGAGAGGAGAGATGTGAGGCCTGGGGGGAGAGAGGAGAGAGATGTGAGGCCTGGATGGAGAGAGGAGAAAGATGTGAGGCCTGGAGGGAAAGGGGAGAGAGATGTGAGGCCTGGAGGGAGAGAGGAGTGAGGCCAGAAGGGAGAGAGCAGAGAGATGTGAGGCCTGGAGGGAGAGAGGAGAGAGATGTGAGGCCTGGAGGGAGAGAGGAGAGAGATGTGAGGCCTGGAGGGAGAGAGGAGAGAGATGTGAGGCCTGGAGGGAAAGAGGAGAGAGACTAGAGGCCAGAAGGGAGAGAGGAGAGAGATGTGAGGCCAGAAGGGAGAGAGGAGAGAGATGTGAGGCCTGGAGGGAGAGAGGAGAGAGATATGAGGCCTGTCAGGAGAGAGGAGAGAGATGTTAGACCTGGAGGGAGGGAGGAGAGAGATGTGAGGCCTGGAGGGAGAGAGAAGAGAGATGTGAGGCCTGGAGGGAGAGAGGAGAGAGATGTGAGGCCTGGAGGGAGAGAGGAGAGAGATGTGAGGCCTGGAGGGAGAGAGGAGAGAGATGTGGGGCCTGGAGAGAAAGAGGAGAGAGATGTGAGGCCTGGAGGGAGATGTGAGGCCTGGAGGGAGAGAGGAGAGAGATGTGAGGCCAGGAGGGAGAGAGGGGAGAGATGTAAGGCTTGGAGAGAGATGTGAGTCCAGGAGGGAGAGAGGAGAGCGATATGAGGCCTGGAGGGAGAGAGATGTGAGGCCTGGAGGGATAGAAGAGGGAGGACAGAGGTGCAGAGAGGTGAGTGGTAAGAGAGGCAGAGGTAGGAGATGTGACGGGTAGAAGAGAAAAAGCTGGAGGGGTAGGATAGATAGGTAGGGTGTGACAGAGAGATGAGAGGTGCAGAGATGAAGGGGTAGAGGGAGAGAGGAGAGAGACGTAAGGCCTGGAGGGAGAGAGGAGAGAGATGTGAGGCCTGGAGGGGGAGAGGAGAGAAATGTGATACCTGGAGGGAGAGAGGAGAGAGATGTGAGGCCTGGAGGGAGAGAGGAGAAAGATATTAGGCCTGGAGGGAGAGAGGTGAGAGATGTGAGGCCTGGAGGGAGAGAGGAGAGATGTGAGTCCTGGGGGTAGAGAGGAGAGAGCTGTGAGGCCTGGAGGGAGAGAGCATAGAGATGTGAGGCCTGGAGGGAGAGAGGAGAGAGATTAGAGGCTAGGAGGGAGAGAGTGGAGAGATGTGAGGCCTGGAGGGGGAGAGTAGAGAGATGTGAGGCCTGGAGGGGGAGAGTAGAGAGATGTGAGGCCTGGAGGGGGAGAGGAGAGAGATGTGAGGCCTGGAGGGAGAGAGGAGAGAGATGTGAGGCCTGGAGGGAGAGAGGAGACAGATGTGAGGCCTGGAGGGAGAGAGATGTGAGGCCTGGAGGGAGAGAGGAGGGAGATGTGAGGCCTGGAGGGAGAGAGATGTGAGACCTGGAGGGAGAGAGGAGAGAGATGTGAGGCCTGGAGGGGGAGAGGAGAGAGATGTGAGGCCTGGAGGGAGAGAGATGTGAGGCCTGGAGGGAGAGAGGAGAGAGATGTGAAACCTGGAGGGAGAGAGGAGAGAGATGTGAGGCCAGGAGGGAGAGAGGGGAGAGATGTAAGGCTTGGAGAGAGATGTGAGTCCAGGAGGGAGAGAGGAGAGAGATGTGAGTCCAGCAGGGATAGAGGAGAGCGATATGAGGCCTGGAGGGAGAGAGATGTGAGGCCTGGAGGGATAGAAGAGGGAGGACAGAGGTGCAGAGAGGTGAGTGGTAAGAGAGGCAGAGGTAGAAGATGTGACGGGTAGAAGAGAAAAAGCTGGAGGGGTAGGATAGATAGGTAGGGCGTGACAGAGAGATGAGAGGTGCAGAGATGAAGGGGTAGAGGGAGAGAGGAGAGAGACGTAAGGCCTGGAGGGAGAGAGGAGAGAGATGTGAGGCCTGGAGGGGGAGAGGAGAGAAATGTGATACCTGGAGGGAGAGAGGAGAGAGATGTGAGGCCTGGAGGGAGAGAGGAGAAAGATATTAGGCCTGGAGGGAGAGAGGTGAGAGATGTGAGGCCTGGAGGGAGAGAGGAGAGATGTGAGTCCTGGGGGTAGAGAGGAGAGAGCTGTGAGGCCTGGAGGGAGAGAGCATAGAGATGTGAGGCCTGGAGGGAGAGAGGAGAGAGATTAGAGGCTAGGAGGGAGAGAGTGGAGAGATGTGAGGCCTGGAGGGGGAGAGTAGAGAGATGTGAGGCCTGGAGGGGGAGAGTAGAGAGATGTGAGGCCTGGAGGGGGAGAGTAGAGAGATGTGAGGCCTGGAGGGGGAGAGGAGAGAGATGTGAGGCCTGGAGAGAGAGGAGAGAGATGTGAGGCCTGGAGGGAGAGAGGAGACAGATGTGAGGCCTGGAGGGAGAGAGATGTGAGGCCTGGAGGGAGAGATGAGAGAGATGTGAGACCTGGAGGGAGAGAGGAGAGAGATGTGAGGCCTGGAGGGGGAGAGGAGAGAGATGTGAGGCCTGGAGGGAGAGAGATGTGAAACCTGGAGGGAGAGAGGAGAGAGATGTGAGGCCAGGAGGGAGAGAGGGGAGAGATGTAAGGCTTGGAGAGAGATGTGAGTCCAGGAGGGAGAGAGGAGAGAGATGTGAGTCCAGCAGGGATAGAGGAGAGCGATATGAGGCCTGGAGGGAGAGAGATGTGAGGCCTGGAGGGATAGAAGAGGGAGGACAGAGGTGCAGAGAGGTGAGTGGTAAGAGAGGCAGAGGTAGGAGATGTGACGGGTAGAAGAGAAAAAGCTGGAGGGGTAGGATAGATAGGTAGGGCGTGACAGAGAGATGAGAGGTGCAGAGATGAAGGGGTAGAGTAAAGAGGAAAGAAGCATAAATAACAGAGAGACATAGACAAGAGGCATGAGGAGCCCAGAGACATAGAGAGGCAAGAAGGGTTAGAAATAGGAGGTAGTGAATAGAGAAGGGAGGCAGAAGGCAAAAGATTCAAAGAAGGAAAGAGGAAAATGGTGCAAATCGGTAGAGCAGAAAGGGGCGAAGTTCGGCAGGGTAGCTCAAAGAGGCACAAGATGAGGAATAGGTGGAGGAGGAGGAGCAAGTGCAGAGGGGTAAAGTAGTGAAAATAGAGGTGTGAGGTGAAGAGGGGTAGAGGAGGGAGGCTCAGGGGTGGAGAGGCATGAGGTGCGGAGACGTAGAGAAGAGAGGCGAGAGGCACAGAGGAGTAGAAGAGGTAGGGGTAGATAAGGGAGACCTACCTAATACTATAATACCTATAGGTATCTTTGTAAACAGATATAGATATATATATATATTTGTACAAGCATCGATAGATAGATAGATAGATACAGTTGTAAACCCAATTAATGTAAGCTGTGTACTGCATGTACATATATCTGTAGTTACATACTTGTCACTTAAGCATTATATACTATATACTGTAAGTATAAGTTGTGTATTGTGTATATTTAAACATATAGTTAATTACATAGAATACATATATCTGTAATCCATTATGGTACATTATTATCATTAGTATCCTATAGTAGATTACTAGGAGGAGAGTAGTGGTAGGGGGTTAGTGTAGGAGGAGAGAAGGGTTCAGCGGAGGAGGGAAGGCAAAGGAGAAGAAGGGAGGTAAACAGAGAGCTGAGATAGTAGGTTGTGTAATATATCCTCTATCCTATGGATAGAAGATAAATACTGTAGTATATCCTATTTAATATGATAATACTTATAGGAATCTATGTAAACAATATAGGTAAAGGTGTGTGTGCTAATTATATATGACGTGTCTATATCTATCTTACTTATTTGTATATACAATTTGTGCAGATGTCTGTATTTTATATATGTTTTGTCCAGTGTGTGTGTGTATATATATATATATATATATATATATATATATATAAATGTATATGTACACTTATTAGGCTGTATACATATACAGTTCGGGTACATTACATAAGTGGATACTACTTACTGACTATTACAAAGGTCGCATTACATGATGGGTGAATGAGCTCAGTACAGATTTTTTCACAATACCTTGTAGTGTTTTCTGTCATTTTGTCATTTGTCCATATACAGTATGTGTAAGGTGTGTATTGCATGTATATATTTCTCTGATTATATACTGTATATATACCTGTTTTAAGTTGTACCACTTATGTAATGTATCTCTATATACAGTAAGTGTAAGGTGTATATTTAAACAAATTGAATAGATAGACAGATGTTATATTACATTACTATTACTAGTCTCCTATCATATATTACTATGTTTTAGCCATAGAGATGTTAGAGCAGAAATTCTGCATGACATGTTTGATCCCATCAACCACTTAGTGGCCTTATTACGATGGGTCCCTATACTAACACTTTACATATAGGGCAGGAGATCACCTTCTTATAGACTCACTGTTACAGGGCAGTTTATAAAAACTTTATCTCTGGGGTGTATAGAGGGTGGGGGTCAGTATTTATTCTAGAAGTAAAGTCTTAGTGTAGGGACCCATCTGAATGAGGTCGCCGTGACGTGGCAGATGGGCTCGCACAATTTACTAAATTGTGCGCCAAGAACCTCACGTTCATAACTGTAGTCAGTGATACATGAAAGTGTAGTCTAAGAATTATATCATTACAAGCTCCGCACCAGAAGTATCAGCTCACTTGTCAGAAATGGGTCTAGTCTGTGTATATAGAACTGGGTCTAGTCTGTGTATATAGAACTGGGTCTAGTCTGTGTATCTAGAACTGGGTCTAGTCTGTGTATATAGAACTGGGTCTAGTCTGTGTATATAGAACTGGGTCTAGTCTGTGTATATAGAACTGTGTCTAGTCTGTGTATACAGAACTGTGTCTAGTCTGTGTATCTACAACTGGCTCTGGTCTGTGTATATAGAACTGGGTCTAGTCTGTGTATCTAGAACTGGGTCTAGTCTGTGTATCTAGAACTGTGTCTAGTCTGTGTATCTAGAACTGGGTCTAATCTGCGTATATAGAACTGGGTCTAGTCTGCGTATATAGAACTGGGTCTAGTCTGCGTATATAGAACTGGGTCTAGTCTGCGTATATAGAACTGGGTCTAGTCTGCGTATATAGAACTGGGTCTAGTCTGCATATATAGAACTGTGTCTAGTCTGCGTATATAGAACTGGGTCTAGTCTGCGTACCTAGAACTGTGTCTAGTCTGCGTATTTAGAACTGTGTCTAGTCTGCGTATATAGAACTGGGTCTAGTCTGCGTATATAGAACTATGTCTAGTCTGCGTATCTAGAACTGGGTCTAGTCTGCGTATCTAGAACTGGGTCTAGTCTGCGTATCTAGAACTGGGTCTAGTCTGCGTATCTAGAACTGGGTCTAGTCTGTGTATCTAGAACTGGGTCTAGTCTGTGTATATAGAACTGGGTCTAGTCTGTGTATCTAGAACTGGGTCTAGTCTGTGTATCTAGAACTGGGTCTAGTCTGTGTATATAGTACTGGGTCTAGTCTGTGTATATAGAACTGGGTCTAGTCTGTGTTTCTAGTCTGTGCATCTAGAACTGGGTCTAGTCTGTGTATCTAGAACTGGGTCTAGTCTGTGTATATAGTACTGGGTCTAGTCTGTGTATATAGAACTGGGTCTAGTCTGTGTATATAGAACTGGGTCTAGTCTGTGTATCTAGAACTGGGTCTAGTCTGTGTATCTAGAACTGGGTCTAGTCTGTGTATATAGTACTGGGTCTAGTCTGTGTATATAGAACTGGGTCTAGTCTGTGTATATAGAACTGGGTCTAGTCTGTGTATATAGAACTGGGTCTAGTCTGTGTATATAGAACTGGGTCTAGTCTGTGTTTCTAGTCTGTGTATCTAGAACTGGGTCTAGTCTGAGCTTCTACAACTAGGCTCTGGTTCCTCTACAAACTTTCCTGGTGTCATCAGTCCTCATCTAATCTACCTGCTATTTTACTTTCCATTCATTAAAGTGTAACATTTTCTTTATTTTTATTGCACATCATATAGGAAATGTTTCTGTAGCTGTTTTCTAGTATAATTCAGGACTGACTTCTTATTAGTAAAAAAACAAACCAGGGTGACAGCACCTATCAGATGATTTATGGTATTGGTGTTTTTGGATCTGCTGAAAGGTCCTCTGTCATTTTAACACATTGCTAGTTTTTGTTAAAGAAATAATGAAACAATGTATTTTGTCTTGTTGTCTTGTTCACCTTTGGTTGTATTACATCATTGTAACCAGATGTTTGTATATCATTTGCTTGTATATAATATGCTGTAGTGGTCACATCCAGTACATGCCTATGAGGAGGGCTGGCTCCAGATTTGTGTGGGCTTTTGGGCAACAGATCCTCAGTGGGCCGCTTTTGGAACAACTCTTATGCACTGTAGTAAAAAGACAACCGAAATTGGGTGGTTTTTGCTCAGGCAGATGTACTGGAGTGGGCTGTAATATAGTCCATTCCATACAAGCGGATAGAACCTGTTCAGACATCAGAAAGTATCGCAGAATGCCTCTTTATTTGCTGCCACCGGCTCATAGTGGTGGAATATACATATATATATATATATATATATATATATATATATATATACACACACACACACATTAACATATAAATATATTTATGCAAGGGCATAACTAGCACAAACTGGGTCCCATAGCAAACCTTGATCTTTCCTGTCCCCCACACGGTGTAACACCCCATTTACACACCTGTAAACTCAGTATAATGTCCCATCGCAACCCCTCCACACAGTGTAATATCTCAAAACACCCCTTCACATATCCTGAAGCCACACCCCTTCACATATCCTGAAGCCACACCCCTTCACATATCCTGAAGCCACACCCCTTCACATATCCTGAAGCCACCCCCCCCAAAAACAACACCTGTACAAACCTGACCTGTATTTTTGGATTGATACGGTGACATCCCTAACCCCAGTATGTAATAGTATGGTGGATAGTAATAACTAAATAGATAAGATAAGATAATCCTTTAATAGTCCCACCTTGGGGAAATTTCAGCGTGTTACAGCAGCATAGTAATACAGATACAGGATAATACAGAGTAATATGTTACAGACGTAGACACAGATAAGCTGAGAAGAGAAGATATACTAGGAGTCCATGGCAGCTAAGGAAAAACAGAAGAGAAAGAGGAAGACCTCATGGTCATCCTCATAATCATTAGTTCTCTGTGCGGAGAGCTCTTCGTTTGGTCTGATGTAGATTATACAGCCTGGTCGCGGTTGGAAGGAAGGACCTGCGATAGTGCTCCTTCTCACACTTGGGGTGAAGCAGACGGTCGCTTACAGTGCTGCCAAGTCCCATCAGGGTCCCATACATGGGGTGGGATTTGTTCCCCCGCATGGAGGTCACCACAGACAGTATCCTTCTGTCACCCACCACCTGTACTGGGTCCAAAGGGCTCCCCAGGACAGAGCTGGCCCTCCTGATCAGCCTGTCAAGTCTATTTCTGTCCCTGGTTGATATACTGCTTCCCCAGCAGGCCACACCGAAAAAGATGGCTGAGGCAACCACAGAGTTGAAGAAGGCCCTAAGAAGTGTCCCCTGGACTCCGAAGGCCCTCAGCCTCCTGAGCAGGTAGAGTCTGCTGTGGCCCTTTCTGTGCAGCGCCTCAAGGTGATCAGCCCAGTCTAGTTTGTTATTGAGGAGCACGCCCAGGTACTTATAGGTCCTGACTATCTCAATACATGTTCCTTGGATCTCCACCGGGGTCGGAGCACCTCTCCGTTTACTAAAGTCCACCACCATCTCCTTGGTCTTCCCAGCATTAATCCTGAGCTGGTTCTGCTGGCACCATTCAACAAAATCCCGGTTTAAGTCTCTGTATTCCCTATCATCGCCATCAGTGATAAGGCCGACTATAGCAGAGTCATCGGAGTACTTCTGTAAGTAACAGCTGGATGAGTTGTGCCTGAAGTCAGCAGTGTACAGTGTGAAGAGGAATGGGGCAAGAACTGTACCTTGAGGTGCCCCCGTACTACAGATCACAGTGTCAGACACACAGTCCTGGGCTCTCACATACTGAGGGCGGTTTGTCAGGTAGTCTAGGATCCAGTTGGACAGGTGATGGTCCACACCACCAAGGTTCAGCTTCTCCCTCAGTAGCCCTGGCTGAATGGTGTTGAACGCACTGGAGAAATCAAAGAACATTATTCTCACAGTGTTCCCGGGTTTCTCCAGGTGAGAGAGAGCTCTGTGAAGAAGGTGGATGATGGCGTCATCTACCCCAATGCCTGGCCGGTAGGCAAACTGGAGGGGGTACAGAGCGGAGCTCACTAGGGGGCGTAGGTGTGTCAGGACCAGTCTCTCTAGGACCTTCATTAGGTGTGATGTCAGTGCTACAGGTCGGTAGTCATTGTAGCCCATCGGGTTGGGTTTCTTTGGGACTGGTACCACGCAAGATGTTTTCCACAGTTGAGGTACCACCCCCAGCTTCAGGCTCATATTGTACATGTGCGTTATAATACCACACAGCTGGTCACTGCACATTTTAAGAACTCTTGCGCTTATACCATCAGGTCCCCCCGCTTTGTTCGCTCTAATATTCTTCATTTCCTTACACACCTGAGACTCCTGCAGGATCAGATAGTCAGATTGCAGTTGACCGCAGGTCGGTGGGGGTTGGTTCTTGGTGTGTGAGGGGAGGGCGGTTAGCTGACATGCTGGTGGAGGGAGCATTTGCTTGGAGTCGAATCTATTGAAGAATAGATTAAGCTCGTTAAGCCACTTCCTGTCCCCTACTGTTCGGTGCCTTGTCTTTTCCTTGTGTCCTGAAATTGCCTTAAGGCTGTCCCACACCTCAGAGATTCTACCCTCCCCCATCTGTAGCTCCATCTTAAGTCTGTAGTTGGCTTTCCCTTCCCTGATCAATTGTCTCAGCTGTTTCTGAACCGCCCCCAGGCCATCTTTGTCCCCAGACCTAAAAATTCTCTTTTTTTGCTTGAGGAGAGTTTTAATCTCAGAGTTAATCCATGGTTTGTTATTGGAGAAACACCTCACCTTCCTAGTTGGTACCGTGCTGTCCACACAGAAATTAATGTAGTCCGTTATGCAATGTGTGAGTCCCTCAATGTCCTCTGGAAATGAGTCTTGAAACACTTCCCATAAAGTTATATCAAAGCAGTCCCTTAGAGACTCGACACTTCCCTCTGACCAAATCTTCACGGTACGGGTAACCGCCGGTTCTCTGCGCACCAGTGGAATGTATGTGGGTCGCAGATGTACCAGGTTGTGATCTGATCTGCCTAGGGGTGGTAGGGCAGATGAGTTATATGCATCCCTTACATTGGCAAAGAGCAAGTCCAGCGTCTTGTTGTCTCTTGTATGGCAGGTTACATACTGTGTGAAGCCTGGTAGAGTGGATGCTGAGACATGGTTGAAGTCTCCAGACACTAGGAGCAGGGCATGGGGGTGAGATGATTGCAGCTCACTCACAACAGCATGGAGGACTTCACAGGCAGCGTCAGCTTTAGCAGAGGGGGGGACATAGGCAGCTAGTACAATAACATGTGATAGTTCCCTTGGCAGGTAAAAAGGTCTCATGCCCACGGCTAGCAGTTCAATATCCTTTCCACACAATTGTTTCTTAACCACAATATGTCCTGGATTACACCATCTCTCATTGACAAATATTGCAATTCCTCCGCCTATTCGCTTACCGCTCTCCAGTGTTCTGTCCGCCCGAAGAAGTTTGAAGCCCTCCACGGAGGCAAGTATGTCCGGAGTGATTTCAGTAAGCCAAGTCTCTGTAAACAGCATCATACTGCACTCACGAAACTCCTGTTGATGTCTGGTCAGTGCTGTCAGTTCATCCATCTTATTCACAATTGATCTCACATTCCCCATAATGATGGACGGGATCACATGCTTTTTGCGTTTTCTTCCTTCGCGTCTCAGTATGCCGGCTCGTTTTCCGCGTTTTCTGCGTTTTCTAAGTCTCCTTATTAGTTCGTGGGGGATGGTAAGAGCATGCTTGTCCAGCTTGTCCTGCAGCATGCTTCTAAGGTGTAATAGTGTCTCCTTAGTGTAAACCAGTCTTCCTTGTCTGTGTGGAGGCATGCTTCAGACAAAAAGGCTCAAAAAGGATTTCTTTATAAGAGTTTCTGCATCAAATTCCAGCCCATGGTAAGTTCTTATACTAATACTCCTTATAGTAATAGAAAAAAGTGAACAAAAAAGGACGGGATAGAGAAAGATCAGTTTAGTTTCAGCAGCTGTAAACACATGCAGCCACACTCTAGGCAGGCGCAGGGTTATAAGTTCTACCAAGTACAATGATGAGAGGGAATTAAAGACTGGACGCCATTTGATGGAAGTGTATATCATTACATGTGTTTGTGGACAAAAATATAATTTTAAAAAACACTATGGAGTTTTTGGCATCTTCAGAATGCATGTACATATACAGGTGAGCTTGCTTTGGTTACAATCCAAAGTGAAAGGAGTTCAAGACCACACTGATGTACAGTATCTTCTAGTGAACAGTATTTCATAAATGCAATTAACAACAATAACAAAAAAAATATCCAAAGACATCTATGGCCTTTACAGGGGTTTTCCAGGTTGGAAGCCATATTTTATATATGACCTATTCTCAGACCCCGCAGCGATCAGTTGTTCCAGACAGTCTCCAAGTTGCAGGCACAGCTACTCCTCAGTATACAGTAGGTTCCAGCACCAACACCATTGAAAACAATGGGAGGAACAACCAGTGAGAGAACTGGGGTTTGTGGCTCCTCTTCTCCCCAGTCCTTGGATCTCTCCAGACACTCCATCCATATGCAATGAATTGGTAGTATACCATGGTAAAAAGAAGTAAACATGGATGAACATGAATTTTTAGTCGTGTCCTTTGTGGGTAGGTGAAGTATCCTGGTAAAGCAATTCAACAGCGAGAGGTGACAGTGCTCACTTAAGCCACAGGGGGTCCTACTCAAGAAAGATCCAAATAGAACGTACAATATCTTCAACTCTCAGAAAGAACGCTATGATGGGTTATACACCAAAGATATGCAAATAATAAGCATTATATGGACGGCCACAATGGCTTCCCAATACAGCAGGCGTGACTAGCGATTAGTCCAGTGATGTCATACAGTATATACAGAATAAAATAGATAAATGAGTAAATAAGTAAATATATTGCCGCACAAACAATTCATCATAAAAGAGTTAGAGCGTTACAAAAAGCCTGAGAGAGCCCAATAAATCATTTCATAGTCCATTGCAAGATATACACCAAGACCAGATCAATAACAAAATCAGTAAAAATACATAAAGTCTGCTCAAAAGCGCAAAAATCATTGTCTAAGAGTTAAAGGGGCTCTATGATTGGGAAAAGTTATTCTAAGATAAGCACATCCTTGCATAAGCTTTAGAATGAAAGATTATGAATGATAATCTGTTTTCCCTTAGCCCAAACAGCAGCACAACTGGGGTGTTCCTGCCCCTATGAGCTGTTAGGACAGGGGGAATTTTTAATTACCTAACAGCTTTGACCTCTATAAGAGTCCGGAAGACCAACTCTCCCTTGTGTTAGTAGCAAATATAAAGTACAGCGTCTATTTCATAGAAATAATATAAAATAGTACAACATAGTACAAAATACAGCATAGGGAGGGAGCCTTGTGCTGCTGTTTGGGCTAAGGGAAAACAAATTATCATTCATAATCTTTCATTCCCCCTACGCCCAACAGCAGCACAATTGGGGATTTAGCAAGTATAGCTTTTACCCTAGGGTGGGTGATCCTGGCAGACTGATGCCAACACAGAGTTTCCAAACGCTGTAGAATCCGTCGTTCGCCAATCCAGTCTAAAATGCTTGGCAAATGTTAGATGCGAACTCCAAGAAGCCGCGGCACATATCTGCTCCAAGGAAAGGGACCGCCTTTCGGCCCAAGATGTTGCCACTGCTCGGGTGGCATGGGCACGGACAAAGTCTGGTACCGGAAGATCTTGAGCACGTAGGGAGCAGATAATGGCTTCCTTGATCCATCTCGGTGAGATGGTGAAAGATGTCTTGGTTTAGAGACCATTCTCCTGAGGCTGTCGAACCTCTGCTGAGCTGATCCGCCAGGATGTTCAGACAACCTCGGATGTGTACCGCTGACAACTGGAGAAGATTCTGTTCTGCACAGGCGAAGATCAAGTTGGTAACCTGCAGAAGAAAGGGGGACCTGGTTCCCCCCTGCTTGTTGATGTAACGGACTTCCGTCAGGTTGTCCGTCCGTATCTTGACTGCTTTCCCCCACAGAACAGGCGCAAACGTCAGAAGTGCTCGGTGAACTGTCGTAAGCTTGTGCCAATTGGATGAGCGCATTCTCTCCAGATGGTTCCATGTACCTTGCGCCGGGGTCTCCCCCAGATGAGCTCCCCATCCTGTGAGGGAGGCATCTGTTGTCAACAGGGTCCAGGTGAACCTGACCGAGGACTGCCCATCGCGGAGATGGGACCACCAGGCTAGTGAGCATCTGGTGCTGATGGTTAACTTGATAGGCTTCTGTAGTCCCGAAGGACTGTGATTCCAGACTCTCAAGATCTCGCTCTGCAGTGGGTGCATGTGCCACAGGGCCCAGGGGACTGCTTCTATGGAGGTGGAAATCAAGCCTAGGACCTTCATGGCCATCCTAATTGTAACCTTCCTGGTGACGGAGAGATGATGAACTGCTCGAGCAATATTTTCCTTGCGAGAAGAAGGCAGAGAGATCCTCATGTTGAGAGTCTAAAATGAAACCCAGGAGCTGGATTCGTGTTGATGGAATTACGACGGACTTTTGCCAGTTTATTAGTCAGCCCAGCTGGCTTAGCAAAGCTACTACGGTCTGTACCTGCGTGGTGAGGACCTCCTTTGACTGAGCCTTGAGAAGCCAGTCGTCCAGATATGGGACTATGAAGATCCCTTGGAGGCGCAGGGTGGAGTGACCGGAGCTATCACCTTTGTGAAGGTGTGGGGGGGCTGATGATATGCCGAATGGGAGGGCGGTGAACTGAAGGTGCAGTAATCTTCCGTCCATGTATATTGCAACTCTTAGAACTTTCTTGTGTGCGGGAAAGATAGGTACATGGAGATATTAGATTCAGGGTGACGAAGTGATCTCCAGGCTGCAGAAAGGCTAGCACAGACTTGATGGTTTCCATACAGAAACGTACCTTGTGGATGAACTGATTCATGTACCTGAGATTGATAATCATTCGCCATCCGCCTGAAGTCTTGGGTACCAGGAAAACCGGAGAGTAGACACCTTGGCCTTGTTCCGCCTGAGGAACAGGTTCCAGAGCTGCTTTGTCCACGTATTCTTGGACGGATCTCTCCAGATGAAGTTGTTTGGGGCCCTGAAAAGGGCAAGTTGTTATAAACCTGTCTACAGGATGAGATGTGAAGACTATCCTGTAGCCTTCCTGCACCGTTTGAATGACCCAGGGATCCCGGGTGTGCAGACGCCAGGCAGCCAGATGATAGGAAAGACAGCCGCCTACTTCGGAGGGCATTGGGGGGAGGGAGGTAACACCGTCAGAGGGTCTTTCTTCGTTCACGGGAGGTTCCGCGTCCTCTACCTCTGGAGCCTCTCTGGGAAGATCCACGACCTCGAAAGAATCTTCGCCTCTCAGCAGGTTGGGGAAGATTCTTCCCCTTAGAATCAGTGAGGCCCTCCATTATTCTGTCCAGCTCTCTGCCAAAGAGCCTACCTGGTTCAAAGGGGAGCGAGCAGAGGCTGAACTTCAAAGAGTTGTCTACTCGCCGAGGCTTTAGCCATGCCCATAGGGGACGTCTGGCCGGAGTGGAGAACGCCATAGCTCTGGCAGCCAGTCTTGCCTGGAAACGTGTGAGATGGTCAACCAGCAGGTTGGTGTCTTTCACTGCCGACGAAGGTAAGAATCCAGGGGGGGGGGAGAGGGAGCCCCGACCCCTGTAAGAGGCCAGAACACCTCTCCCCCAACCACATGTCCCACAGGACAGAAAAAAACACAAGTGGGAGTTGGTCTTCCGGCGTCTTATAGAGGTCAAAGCTGTTAGGTAATTAAAAATTCCACCTGTCCTAACAGCTCATAGGGGCAGGAATACCCCAGTTGTGCTGCTGTTGGGCGTAGGGGGAAAGGCTATTCCACACCTACCGTTAGTATGTAAATTGCCTCAGTAGATTTGGAATAAGTCCGTTTTTATTCATATGTTAATGAGCTTAGACCATGCAGCGGAAGTGTCTGTGTGCACTGTCTGCTCTATGTGTATGTATAGCAGAGAAGACTCATCAGCACAGCAGCCTCTGCTATACATACTGTATATACATATAGAGCAGACAGTGCACACAGACACTTACTGTGCACGGTCTAAGCTCATTAACATTTGACTTATTCAAAATCTACTGAGGCAATTTACATACAAAAGGTAGGTGTGAAATAGCCTATCCAAAAATGACTTTTCCCAACGATAGAGCCCCTTTAAGAGGATTAAATTTAGACTGAGATACCAGTAAGTCTCCACTAGATGTCAGTATTGCTGCAAGTCCAAAGATAAGACTAGATCACTTTAATATTTCCTATACTGGGAATAAGGAATATGGGACAAACAAGTAAGGCTGTGTTACAAAGGCCATTCTACTCCGACCTTCCATTCTTTTCTTCTCTCCACTCTTTCTGATAAAATCTGTTTCTTCTGTTATGCTAATTACGATCACAGAGCAGCGGGGGCGCTCTCCCTGTGCTCTGAGCACCCCTACATTATAATCTTCCTCCGCCCCTTAGCTCATCGTGTTCACTCCCCTCTTCCTCTTCTCCGTCTCTTCTGCCTTTCGCAGATATCGAACGCAGCGCTGTAACAGACCACCATAAAATGTAGAAGAAAAGAATGGAAGGTCGGAATAGAATGGTCCTTGTACAAGGTATTCCTACATGCCATTGATTAAAAAGGTGTTTTTCTAATGATAAATCACATCTAGAGTATCATCCAAATGATAGAAGGGTCCAAATAAAGAATGCGGACAACATAAAATGGTATAGTCCTTTCCAGAGTATATAAAGGGAGTCTATCATTGCTATGTTACATCTGTAAATAAGCCCGTCATTATAGAAAAGTACAGTCCTATGAAAAAGTTTGGGCACCCCTATTAATCTTAATCATTTTTAGTTCTAAATATTTTGGTGTTTGCAACAGCCATTTCAGTTTGATATATCTAATAACTGATGGACACAGTAATATTTCAGGATTGAAATGAGGTTTATTGTACTAACAGAAAATGCGCAATATGCATTAAACCAAAATTTGACCGGTGCAAAAATATGGGCACCTCAACAGAAAAGTGACATTAATATTTAGTACATCCTCCTCTTGCAGAGATAACAGCCTCTAGTTGCTTCCTGTAGCTTTTAATCAGTTCCTGGATCCTGGATGAAGGTATTTTGGACCATTTCTTTCTACAAAACAATTCAAGTTCAGTTAAGTTTGATGGTCACCGAACATGGACAGCCCGCTCTCAAATGATCTGAAAACAAAGATTGTTCAACATAGTTGTTCAGGGGAAGGATACAAAACGTTGTCTCAGAGATTTAACCTGTCAGTTTCCACTGTGAGGAACATAGTAAGGAAATGGAAGACCACAGGGACAGTTCTTGTTAAGCCCAGAAGTGGCAGGCCAAGAAAAATATCAGAAAGGCAGAGAAGAAGAATGGTGAGAACAGTCAAGGACAATCCACAGACCACCTCCAAAGAGCTGCAGCATCATCTTGCTGCAGATGGTGTCACTGTGCATCGGTCAACTATACAGCGCACTTTGCACAAGGAGAAGCTGTATGGGAGAGTGATGAGAAAGAAGCCGTTTCTGCACGTACGCCACAAATAGAGTTGCCTGAGGTATGAAAAAGCACATTTGGACAAGGCAGTTTCATTTTGGAAACAAAAATTTAGTTGTTTGGTTATAAAAAAAAGGCGTTATGCATGGCGTCCAAAAAGAAACAGCATTCCAAGAAAAACACATGCTACCCACTGTAAAGTTTGGTGGAGGTTCCATCATGCTTTGGGGCTGTGTGGCCAATGCCGGCATCGGGAATCTTGTTAAAGTTGAGGGTCGCATGGATTCCACTCAGTATCAGCAGATTCTTGAGAATAATGTTCAAGAATCAGTGACGAAGTTGAAGTTACGCCGGGGATGGATATTTCAGCAAGACAATGATCCAAAACACCGCTCCAAATCCTCAGGCATTCATGCAGAGAAACAATGACAATGTTCTGGAATGGCCATCCCAGTCCCCAGACCTGAATATCATTGAACATCTGTGGGATGATTTGAGAGTGGGCTGTCCATGCTCGGCGACCATCTAACTTAACTGAACTTGAATTGTTTGTCCAAAATACCTTTATCCAGGATCCAGGAACTGATTAAAAGCTACAGGAAGCGACTAGAGGTTGTTATCTTTGCAAAAGGAGGATCTACTAAATATTAATGTCACTTTTCTGTTGAGGTGCCCATACTTTTGCACCGGTCAAATTTTGGTTTAATGCATATTGCACATTTTCTGTTAGTACAATAAACCTCATTTCAATCCTGAAATATTACTGTGTCCATCAGTTATTAGATATATCAAACTGAAATGGCTGTTGCAAATACCAAAATATTTAGAACTAAAAATGATTAAGATTAATAGGGGTGCCCAAACTTTTTCATAGGACTGTATCTGTAGCTCACCATACAAAGGATCTTCTAAGCAGCATGAACCTCAGGGCGCCGCACAAAGCTTCTGCGGACTTGGAGTAATATAGCAATCCTTCAATTTAGAATAAAAATCGCCATCTCTCTGAAGTTAGCAGAAAATGTCACTTTTAATCCATAAGAATAAAAATATACAAACAAGAGAAGAAAAAAAGGAAAGTATAAAAAAAAAATAACGGGTTTTTTCCGCTTCCCATTGATTTCAATAGGTTTTTCAAGGCAAAATCTGCATGAAGATTGCTCATGTCACTTTTTTTTTCCTCTAGCTGAAAAAAATCAGATAGAGGAGAAAACTGCTACTGACTACCATGGAAATGAATGGGAGACGGTTTTTGTGGTGGATACCGCCTCATAATCAACCTGCAAAACCCCATGTGAACCCTTTCCAGGCTCATGTTTTTATGTATAACTAGCTTTTACCCGCGACTTCGTCTGCGGTGATTTGAGAATTGGGCGGACACAGACGTGTGAAACTGTAAAAGTGCTTTAAAAAGTTTGGTGGGCTAGCAAATGTGATGTGTTATATTGTGTATGTCGTGATACAGACAATGTGATGTGTTGTATTGTGTATGTTGTGATACAGACAATGTGATGTGTTGTATTGTGTCAGACAATGTGATGTGTTGTTTTGTGTATGTCGTGATACAGACAATGTGATGTGTTATATTGTGTCAGACAATGTGATGTGTTGTATTGTGTATGTCGTGATACAATGTGATGTGTTGTATTGTGTATGTTGTGATACAGACAATGTGATGTGTTGTATTGTGTCAGACAATGTGATGTGTTGTATTGTGTCAGACAATGTGATGTGTTGTATTGTGTATGTCGTGATACAGACAATGTGATGTGTTGTATTGTGTCAGACAATGTGATGTGTTGTATTGTGTATGTCGTGACACAGACAATGTGATGTGTTATATAGTGGAAAGCTATATGTAAATGTGAGTGAGTAGAGTGAGGGCTACTCCTGAGGTGACAGTAAGGAGTGTGCAGGCAGGTTGAGGTAGGAAATGCCAGGCAGTGTGTGTGAGTCTATAGCTGGGGCTAGGTGTCCTGCTTTTGTGAGTCTCCTGCTAGGAAGCCATGTTGTTTAGTGGCACCAAAAGTAGCCTGCGACTCCATCCTGAGGGAAAACTATGTTTGTGGAAAATTGCACGCAAATCCGTCCAGGCGTTTTAGCGTGATTGAGGAACAAACATCCAAACTCACAAACATCCAAACACACAAACTTTCACACTTATATCCTACTATTATACTGTATGTAATAATAAGAACATAAAAGAAAGAACAACTTTATTAAACAATGGCTCAGTAAAGTGGTGTTGACATTACCGCCGCTGTCCACTGTTTCCATCGTAAACCCTGGGGACACTGGACAGGGGACGGCTTGCCGGTGGTCAGCTTTATAACCCCTTCATTTGTACGTGCAGGACTTTCTGTCTGTGCAACAAAAAAAAAAACGTTTCCAGGCGGAGAGGCCACATATGGACACCGGTGGTCACCTTTAAAAATCCATTCAAAACAGTGGGTTTTAAAGCTGACCCCCAGCAAGCCGTCCCCTGTCCAGTTTCTCCGGGGTTTACTATCGAAACCCTGGTGCAGACTGCGGCCGTAGTGTGAATCCAGCCTAAGATAATATATCTGCCCATGTTATGTAATCCTATTAATATTATAAATGTGAAAGTTTGTGAGTTTGTGTGTTTGGATGTTTGCATGTTCGGATGTTTGTTCTTCAATCACGGAAAAACCGCTCCACCGATTTGGCTCAAATTTTCCAAAAACATAGTTAATACACCCGATTGCATAATAGGCTACTTTTCGTCACAATAACGCACATACGTTTTTCCCAGGACCCACGCAAAAAGCCAACTCACATCACTATCTCTGCAATCTCACACACTTTGGACCATAGGAAGCCCTAAAACTTCACATTCCCCTCTGCAGCCTAGCCCCTAACCCCACACAATCACATATACATATACTTTACCACTTTGCCCCTCACCTTAACGATACTCCAGGAGGCTCTCTTTAACGCTCCGGAGCAGCCATGTTTGCCGACCCCTACCGCTCTGACAATCCACGACACCGCCCACCCATGTCAATACCCCTAGGTGGTCTAATAAATGCAAAAAAAAAGTTTAAAAAAAGTAAGAAAAAATAAATATATATATATATATATATATATATATATAAAAAGGATTAAAAATTCAAATCACCCCCCTTTCCGTAGAACACATATAAGAGTAGTTAAAAACTGTGAAACACATACATGTTAGATATCCCCGCGTCCGAAATCGCCCGCTCTACAAAGCTATACAAATATTTTTCCTGTTCGGTAAGCGCCGTAGCGGGAAAAATGGTCAAAAGTGCCAAACCGCCGTTTTTTCACTGTTTTGATTCTGATAAAAATTTAAATAAAAAGTGATCAAAGCAATAACATTTCCCGAAAATGGTAGAACTACAAAGTACACCCGGTCCCGCAAAAAAGACGCCCTATACATCCCCATACACGCACATATAAAAAAGTTACGGCTGTCGGAATATGGCAACTTTTCAAAAAATAATTTTTTAACACAGTTTTGGATTTTTTTTAAGGGGTCAAAATGTAAAGAAAACCATATAAATTTGGTATCCCCGGAATCGTAACGAAAAACAGAATACAGGGGACATGTCATTTTGGTTGCACAGTGAACGCCGTAAAACCAAAGCCCGTAAGAAAGTCGCAGAAATGCATTTTTTCTTCAAATCCACCCCGTTCTGAATTTTTTCCCTGCTTCCCAGTACATTATATAGAATAAATAATGGTGGCATCATGAAGAAAAATTTGTCCCAGGAAAAATTAAGACCCATATGGCTCTGAGAGCGGAGAAATAAAAAAAATTATGGGGTTTAGAAGGAGGGGAGTCAAAAACGAAAATCAAAAAATGCCATCGACAGGAAAGGGTTAACTTCAAATCCCTCTGTCCCAAAGTCACTATGTAAAGTTTCTCACAACACCGTATATATAGCAGCTCACATACAACTCAACTTCAACACAAAAGTCTCACGTATTCTCTGAATTATAGAAAAAACAAGATACAAAGTTACATTTCATATCCCATCCCTTATACACAGTACGAAAACCTTACCCACGCCTGTATATACCCACTTCTACAATCACCGCAGACGAGGTCGCGGGTACCAGCTAGTGGTACATAGATGCCAATCTGTATTCTAAGTACTGCTTATACATCATCTTGTAAGCAGATCTGAGTGTACTTGTACTGATATTATATACTGATAATATCTTATGCATATATCTGGCCGTCCATAATAAAAAATGTCTAGAATCTGCATATACTTTATACTGAGTACCAGTGACGTAACTACCGTGGTAGCAGCTGCCACAGGGCCTGGGCCATTAGGGGGCCCGGTGACAGCCGCTACAGCTGCGTTTTTTTTTTTTTTTTTTTTAATAGGCCGTTTAATAAGCCGTTACAGGCCCTATTTACTTGCTGATCCTGGCTGGGCCGGGATCCGTAAGTGACACCGCGGGCCCTACAAATACTATCATTATACTCGGGG
Source organism: Leptodactylus fuscus (assembly GCF_031893055.1). NCBI lineage: Eukaryota > Metazoa > Chordata > Amphibia > Anura > Leptodactylidae > Leptodactylus > Leptodactylus fuscus. The sequence continues at coordinate 79,876,685 of NC_134274.1, read as the reverse complement.
GTCTTTGCAGGCCTCCTTCCTAGTTGTCTGACGTCTCTGACGTCACATGAACACGGCCTGCTTCCCGGGTCATGTGACATCTGACGTCATAGAAGAAGGACGGCAGCGGAGAACACAGTGTAGGAGCCGGGAACAGGTAAGAAACAGTGGTTTTTTAATGTTTTTATTCCCCTGGGTCTCCGATTATTATACTCTGGGGTCTGAAAAGACATAGAAGGAGGGGAGTCAAAGACGTAAAACCGGGGGGGGGGGGGGGGGGTTGGGGGGGAGTTATCAGCACTATGATCCACCCCCGGTATCACCACCGCTCACACCCCGGAGATTTCTTACTTTCATACTTTGTATCTTTCTGTCTGTATTTGAACCCTACACATTGTACAGCGCTGCGGAATATGTTGGCGCTATAGAAATAACATGTATTATTATTATTATTATTCTATTTCCTATACAAGCTGTGGGGCGGCTCATGCTCGGTGTCATGCTTACTACAGCTCAGGCTGCGGCCTAGTACAGGACAGCAGGGGCTCATCAGAATCTCAGGACTGGTCACATCATGAGATCACAGTGTCACACTTCCATCACTCGGCTTGTCACAGTCATTCCATGGAAACCAGGACCAGTAAGGCGGCCATTTTCAGCCCACAAGATCAAGCAATCGCTCCATTAAGATCTCCAGTACTGAGGTGTCCTGCTTGTGAGTTCGGAGGAGGGAGAAGTCTGTCCAGGAACAGCCGAGCCTTGACCAGAAGGACGTCACAGTTACTGCAGGATTTAGGAGGAGCAGGAAGTCTCCATTTGTGTCTGGAGGATCCATGCAAGACAGGTGAGAGCTGGGGGAGAGGTCACCTGTCCCCTCACTGGGTTACCCAGGGCTCAGTTGGGCGGCCCATGGATTATATTGGGTGCAGTCTAATGACTTCTGCCCCTGTAGCCATGACAGTGGGGTGCGGGCGGGTAATTATTAGGGGGAGCGAGAGAGACCGTCCTCAGGACCTTAGTGGTCCTCAGAGGTGGAGGATCGGTCAGGGACACTGTCCTGCTTATTGGGCAACAAAGGGGAACAGTAAGGAGGGAATGGGGGCAATTACCAATATGTGAGCCTGGGTCTGTCACTGTATATGGAGGGGGCACATGTATATCACTGTATGGGGGTATATGTCTGCCATTAGATATATGGGTACATGGGTCTGTCACTGTATATGGAGGGGGCACATGTATATCACTGTATGGGGGTATATGTTTGCCATTATATATATGGGTACATGGGTCTGTCACTGTATATGGAGGGAGCACATGTATATCACTGTATGGCGGTATATGTCTGCCATTATATATATGGGTACATGGGACTGTCACTGTATATGGAGGAGGTACATGTATATCACTGTATGGCGGTATATGTCTGCCATTATATATATGGGTACATGGGTCTGTCACTGTATATGGAGGGGGCACATGTATATCACTGTATGGGGGTATATGTCTGCCATTATATATATGGGTACATGGGTCTGTCACTGTATATGGAGGGAGCACATGTATATCACTGTATGGCGGTATATGTCTGCCATTATATATATGGGTACATGGGTCTGTCACTGTATATGGAGGGAGCACATGTATATCACTGTATGGCGGTATATGTCTGCCATTATATATATGGGTACATGGGTCTGTCACTGTATATGCAGGGGGCACATGTATATCACTGTATGGCGGTATATGTCTGCCATTATATATATGGGTCTGTCACTGTATATGGAGGGGGCACATGTATATCACTGTATGGCGGTATTTGTCTGCCATTATATATATGGGTACATGGGTCTGTCACTGTATATGGAGGGAGCACATGTATATCACTGTATGGCGGTATATGTCTGCCATTATATATATGGGTACATGGGTCTGTCACTGTATATGGAGGGGGCACATGTATATCACTATATGGCGGTATATGTCTGCCATTATATGTATAGGTACATGGGTCTGTCACTGTATATGCAGGGGGCACATGTATATCACTGTATGGGGGTATATGTCTGCCATTATATATGTGGGTCTGTCACTGTATATGTAGGGGGCACATGTATATCACTGTATGGCGGTATATGTCTGCCATTATATATATGGGTACATGGGTCTGTCACTGTATATGGAGGGAGCACATGTATATCACTGTATGGCGGTATATGTCTGCCATTATATGTATAGGTACATGGGTCTGTCACTGTATATGGAGGGAGCACATGTATATCACTGTATGGGGGGATATGTCTGCCATCATATATATGGGTACATGGTGCTGTCACTGTATATGGAGGGGGCACATGTATATCACTGTATGGGGGTATATGTCTGCCATTATATATATGGGTCTGTCACTGTATATGTAGGGGACACATGTATATCACTGTATGGCGGTATATGTCTGCCATTATATATATGGGTACATGGGTCTGTCACTGTATATGGAGGGGGCACATGTATATCACTGTATGGCGGTATATGTCTGCCATTATATGTATAGGTACATGGGTCTGTCACTGTATATGGAGGGGACACATGAATATCACTGTATGGCGGTATATGTCTGCCATTATATGTATAGGTACATGGGTCTGTCACTGTATATGGAGGGGACACATGTATATCACTGTATGGCGGTATATGTCTGCCATTATATATATGGGTACATGGGTCTGTCACTGTATATGGAGGGGACACATGTATATCACTATATGGGGGTATATGTCTGCCATTATATGTATAGGTACATGGGTCTGTCACTGTATATGGAGGGGACACATGTATATCACTGTATGGCGGTATATGTCTGCCATTATATATATGGGTACATGGGTCTGTCACTGTATATGGAGGGGACACATGTATATAACTGTATGGCGGTATACGTCTGCCATTATATATATGGGTACATGGGTCTGTCACTGTATATGGAGGGAGCACATGTATATCACTGTATGGGGGTATATGTCTGCCATTATATATATGGGTACATGGGTCTGTCACTGTATATGCAGGGGGCACATGTATATCACTGTATGGCGGTATGTGTCTGCCATATGTATGGGTACATGGGTCTGTCACTGTATATGGAGGGGACACATGTATATCACTGTATGGGGGTATATGTCTGCCATTATATATATGGGTACATGGGTCTGTCACTGTATATGGAGGGGGCACATGTATATCACTGTATGGGGGTATATGTCTGCCATTATATATATGGGTACATGGGACTGTCACTGTATATGGAGGGGGCACATGTATATCACTGTATGGGGGTATATGTCTGCCATTATATATTTGGATACATGGGTCTGTCACTGTATATGGAGGGGGCACATGTATATCACTGTATGGCGGTATATGTCTGCCATTATATATATGGGTACATGGGTCTGTCACTGTATATGGAGGGGGCACATGTATATCACTGTATGGCGGTATATGTATGCCATTATATATATGGGTACATGGGTCTGTCACTGTATATGGAGGGAGCACATGTATATCACTGTATGGCGGTATATGTCTGCCATTATATATATGGGTACATGGGTCTGTCACTGTATATGGAGGGGGCACATGTATATCACTATATGGCGGTATATGTCTGCCATTATATGTATAGGTACATGGGTCTGTCACTGTATATGCAGGGGGCACATGTATATCACTGTATGGGGGTATATGTCTGCCATTATATATATGGGTCTGTCACTGTATATGTAGGGGGCACATGTATATCACTGTATGGCGGTATATGTCTGCCATTATATATATGGGTACATGGGTCTGTCACTGTATATGGAGGGAGCACATGTATATCACTGTATGGGGGGATATGTCTGCCATCATATATATGGGTACATGGTGCTGTCACTGTATATGGAGGGGGCACATGTATATCACTGTATGGCGGTATATGTCTGCCATTATATGTATAGGTACATGGGTCTGTCACTGTATATGGAGGGGACACATGAATATCAGTGTATGGCGGTATATGTCTGCCATTATATGTATAGGTACATGGGTCTGTCACTGTATATGGAGGGGACACATGTATATCACTGTATGGGGGTATATGTCCGCCATATGTATAGGTACATGGGTCTGTCACTGTATATGGAGGGGGCACATGTATATCACTGTATGGGGGTATATGTCTGCCATTATATATATGGGTACATGGGACTGTCACTGTATATGGAGGGGGCACATGTATATCACTGTATGGGGGTATATGTCTGCCATTATATATATGGGTACATGGGACTGTCACTGTATATGGAGGGGGCACATGTATATCACTGTATGGGGGTATATGTCTGCCATTATATATATGGGTACATGGGACTGTCACTGAATATGGAAGGGGCACATGTATATCACTGTATAGCGGTATATGTCTGCCATTACATATATATGGGTCTGTCCCTGTATATGGAGGGGCACATGTATTTCACTGTATGGCGGTATATGTCTGCCATCCTATTAATATTATAAATGTGAAAGTTTGTGAGTTTGTGTGTTTGGATGTTTGCATGTTCGGATGTTTGTTCCTCATTCACGGAAAAACCGCTCCACTGATTTGGCTGAAATTTTCCACAAACATAGTTAATACACCCGATTAAACAATAGGCTACTTTTCGTCACAATAGCGCACATACGTTTGTACCAGGACCCCCACAAAACCCAAACTCACACCACCATCTCTGCAATCTCACACACTTTGGACCATAGCAAGCCACAAAATTCATATTGCCCTCTACAGCCTCGCCCCTAACCCCACACAATCACATATACATATACTTTACCACTTTGCCCCTCACCTTACCGATACTCCAGGAGGCTCTCTTTAACACTCCGGAGCAGCCATGTTTGCCGACCCCTACCGCTCTGACAATCCGTGACACCGCCCACCCATGTCAATACCCCTAGGCGGTCTAATAAATGCAAAAAAAAAAGTTTAAAAAAAAGTAAAAAAAAATATAAAAACAAAATAAAAAGGATTAAAAATTCAAATCACCCCCTTTTCCCTAGAACACATATAAAAGTAGTTAAAAACTGTAAAACACATACATGTTAGGTATCCCCGCGTCCGAAATCGCCCGCTCTACAAAGCTATACAAATATTTTTCCTGTTCGGTAAACGCCGTAGCGGGAAAAATGATCAAAAGTGCCAAACCGCCATTTTTTCACTGTTCTGATTCTGATAAAAATTTGAATAAAAAGTGATCAAAGCAATAACATTTCCCGAAAATGGTAGAACTACAAAGTACACCCGGTCCCGCAAAAAAGACGCCCTATACATCCCCGTACACGCGCGTATAAAAAAGTTACGACTGTCGGAATATGGCGACTTTTCAAAAAATAATTTCTTAACACAGTTTTGGATTTTTTTTAAGGGGTCAAAATCTAAATAAAACCATATAAATTTGATATCCCCGGAATCATAACGAAACACAGAATACAGGGGACATGTCATTTTGGTTGCACAGTGAACGCCGTAAAACCAAAGCCCGTAAGAAAGTCACAGAAATGCATTTTTTTCTTCAAATCCACCCCATTCTGAATTTTTTCCCTGCTTCCCAGTACATTATATAGAATAAATAATGGCGGCATCATGAAGAAAAATTTGTCCCAGGAAAAATTAAGACCTCATATGGCTCTGGGAGCGGAGAAATAAAAAAATTATGGGGTTTAGAAGAAGGGGAGTCAAAAACGAAAATCAAAAAATGCCATCGGCGGGAAAGGGTTAACTTCAAATACTTCTGTCCCAAAGTCACTATGTCACGTTTCTCACAACACCGTATAGCAGCTCAAATACAAATTAACTTCAACACAAAAGTCTCATGTATTCTCTGAATTATAGAAAAAACAAGATACAAAGTTACATTTCAAATCCCATCCCTTATACACAGTACGAAAACCTTACCCACGCCTGTATATACCCACTTCTACAATCACCGCAGACGAAGTCGCGGGTACCAGCTAGTTATATATATGGGTACATGGGACTGTCACTGTATATGGAGGGGGCACATGTATATCACTGTATGGGGGTATATGTCTGCCATTATATATATGGGTACATGGGTCTGTCACTGTATATGGAGGGGGCACATGTATATCACTGTATGGCGGTATATGTCTGCCATTATATATATGGGTACATGGGTCTGTCACTGTATATGGAGGGGGCACATGTATATCACTGTATGGCGGTATATGTCTGCCATTATATATATGGGTACATGGGTCTGTCACTGTATATGGAGGGGGCACATGTATATCACTGTATGGGGGTATATGTCTGCCATTATATATATGGGTACATGGGTCTGTCACTGTATATGGAGGGGGCAGATGTATATCACTGTATGGCGGTATATGTCTGCCATTATATATATGGGTACATGGGTCTGTACCTGTATATGGAGGGGGCACATGTATATCGCTGTATGGGGGTATATGTCTGCCATTATATATATGGGTACATGGGGCTGTCACTGTATATGGAGGGGGCACATGTATATAACTGTATGGCGGTATATGTCTGCCATTATATATATGGGTACATGGGTCTGTCACTGTATATGGAGGGGGCACATGTATATCACTGTATGGGGGTATATGTCTGCCATTATATATATGGGTACATGGGTCTGTCACTGTATATGGAGGGGACACATGTATATACCCCACTGACCTTATATCATCCTTCTCTTACAGGTGCTTGGACTATAATGAAGAAATGGCGATAATACTGAGAACACAAAGATCGGCATCAACAAGAAGGGAAGAATGTATATCTGTAACTGTGCCATTACTGAATGTGCATATGGAATCATGTACCCTGTGATATGTACATAGCCAATCATGTAACCCCTTGACTTGTACATAGCCAGTCATGTAACCCCGTGCCTTACATGATTGGCTATTTACAAATATAATAATATATGTGTATACTTAGAGACTGGTCTGGGATGTTACCATATAGGCCCGAAGCCTGTGCTAGTAGTACCGTATAGGCCCGAAGCCTGTGCTAGTAGTACCATATAGGCTCGAAGCCTGTGCTAGTAGTACCATATATGCCCGAATCCTTTGCTAGTAGTACCATATAGGCCCGAAGCCTGTGCTAGTAGTACCGTATAGGCCCGAAGCCTGTGCTAGTAGTACCGTATAGGCTCGAAGCCTGTGCTAGTAGTACCATATATGCCCGAATCCTTTGCTAGTAGTACCATATAGGCCCGAAGCCTGTGCTAGTAGTACCATATAGGCCCGAAGCCTGTGCTAGTAGTACCATATAGGCCCGAAGCCTGTGCTAGTAGTACCATATAGGCCCGAAGCCTGTGCTAGTAGTACCATATAGGCCCGAAGCCTGTGCTAGTAGTACCATATAGGCCCGAAGCCTGTGCTAGTAGTACCATATAGGCCCGAAGCCTGTGCTAGTAGTACCATATAGGCCCGAAGCCTGTGCTAGTAGTACCATATAGGTCCGAAGCCTGTGCTAGTAGTACCATATAGGCCCAAAGCCTGTGCTAGTAGTACCATATAGGCCCGAAGTCTGTGCTAGTAGTACCATATAGGCCCGAAGTCTGTGCTAGTAGTACCATATAGGCCAGAAGTCTGTGCTAGTAGTACCATATAGGCCCGAAGCCTGTGCTAGTAGTACCATATAGGCCCGAAGCCTGTGCTAGTAGTACCATATAGGCCCGAAGCCTGTGCTAGTAGTACCATATAGGCCCGAAGCCTGTGCTGGTAGTACCATATAGGCCCGAAGCCTGTGCTAGTAGTACCATATAGGCCCGAAGCCTGTGCTAGTAGTACCATATAGGCCCGAAGCCTGTGCTAGTAGTACCATATAGGCCCGAAGCCTGTGCTAGTAGTACCATATAGGCCCGAAGCCTGTGCTAGTAGTAGTAGCCTGTTACTGCTAGCACAGGCTTTGGGCCTATATGGTAATATCTCAGACCATGTGACATCTGGGACATTATCATATAGGCCCAAAGCCTGCTAGGATAAAACATCCAATCCCAGAGAGGTAACACAGTTTATTATGTTTCCTCACCTCCCCTGGGGCCCCGATTATTATACTCGGGGGTCTGAAAAGAGTATAAGAGTATAATAATAATAGTTCATGAGTGAGAGACTGTGGGGCATAATAGTCGGGTGGGCAACTGTGGGGCATAATAGTCGGGTGGGCAACTGTGGGGCATAATGGGTGGGCAACTGTGGGGCATAATAGTCGGGTGGGCAACTGTGGGGCATAATAGTCGGGTGGGCAACTGTGGGGCATAATGGGTGGGCAACTGTGGGGCATAATAGTTGGGTGGGCAACTGTGGGGCATAATAGAGCTTGAAGGGTCTGCTGTGGCCCTGTAACCTCTATTATGCCCCGCAGTCTATTGTGCCACTGTGCGGTATAATATGGGCTGCAGGGGCTACTGTGGGTATATACTGGAGCGCACAATGGGTGGTGGTGATATACCTTCATTCTTTTGTGAGCGACGTATTAGGGGGGTCACGTGTTTCTAATGTAGCGGCATGCTGGTCCACTCTTCCCACTGTGTAGAGCGTTGTTAGTGGGTATATACTGGAGCGCACAATGGGTGGTGGTGATATACCTTCATTCTTTTGTGAGCGACGTATTAGGGGGATCACGTGTTTCTAATGTAGCGGCATGCTGGTCCACTCTTCCCACTGTGTAGAGCTTTGTTAGTGGGTGTATACTGGAGCGCACAATGGGTGGTGGTGATATACCTTCATTCTTTTGTGAGCGACGTATTAGGGGGATCACGTGTTTCTAATGTAGCGGCATGCTGGTCCACTCTTCCCACTGTGTAGAGCGTTGTTAGTGGGTATATACTGGAGCGCACAATGGGTGGTGGTGATATACCTTCATTCTTTTGTGAGCGACGTATTAGAGGGATCACGTGTTTCTAATGTAGCGGCATGCTGGTCCACTCTTCCCACTGTGTAGAGCTTTGTTAGTGGGTATATATTGGAGCGCACAATGGGTGGTGGTGATATACCTTCATTCTTTTGTGAGCGACGTATTAGAGGGATCACGTGTTTCTAATGTAGCGGCATGCTGGTCCACTCTTCCCACTGTGTAGAGCGTTGTTAGTGGGTATATACTGGAGCGCACAATGGGTGGTGGTGATATACCTTCATTCTTTTGTGAGCGACGTATTAGGGGGATCACGTGTTTCTAATGTAGCGGCATGCTGGTCCACTCTTCCCACTTTGTAGAGTGTTGTTAGTGGGTATATACTGGAGCGCACAATGGGTGGTGGTGATATACCTTCATTCTTTTGTGAGCGACGTATTAGGGGGATCACGTGTTTCTAATGTAGCGGCATGCTGGTCCACTCTTCCCACTGTGTAGAGCTTTGTTAGTGGGTATATACTGGAGCGCACAATGGGTGGTGGTGATATACCTTCATTCTTTTGTGAGCGACGTATTAGAGGGATCACGTGTTTCTAATGTAGCGGCATGCTGGTCCACTCTTCCCACTGTGTAGAGCGTTGTTAGTGGGTATATACTGGAGCGCACAATGGGTGGTGGTGATATACCTTCATTCTTTTGTGAGCGACGTATTAGGGGGATCACGTGTTTCTAATGTAGCGGCATGCTGGTCCACTCTTCCCACTGTGTAGAGCGTTGTTAGTGGGTATATACTGGAGCGCACAATGGGTGGTGGTGATATACCTTCATTCTTTTGTGAGCGACGTATTAGGGGGATCATGTGTTTCTAATGTAGCGGCATGCTGGTCCACTCTTCCCACTATGCAGGCTCCTGTATTCTATATTTATCATTTATTTTTAGTATTTGTCAATGTTACTTTTATTTTTTAGCACTGTTGTAAGGGAATTGATAGATACTAAATAAGACTAAATATTGTCACGTTTTTTATCAGGTATATGAACTTGGAAATGCAGTGAATTGCTGCAAATTTTTCAGCCCATCCCCCCCCCCAAAAAAAACAAAACAAAACAAAAACAAATGCAAGGGTTTTTTTTTATCAGGTATATGAACTTGGAAATGCAGTGGATTGGATTGCATCTATCTCTATGCAGTATATATGCCCCCACCAGTGTCCCCCTACCATACCCCGACACCTACGAGGTCCTACAAAGGGAAGCCGCCCAATTCCAACCCAAAGGCAGAGTACTAATATGCGGAGACCTGAATGCAAGGACAGGCACAGAGATAGACTACCTGCCCCCTGACGACAACCCACATACGCACGGTAGTGAGATCCACCACCCAGAACCCACACAGACAAGAAGAAACAGCCAAGACAGAATTGTCAACAAGAGCGGGAGACAACTGCTGAACATGTTCCGAAGCCTAGGACTGTACCTAATGAACGGACGTATCAGAGGCGACTGCATAGGACGCTTCACACTAAACAAGGGGGCAACAGCGTGGTGGACTATGCCATTACAGACACAGACCTGTCAGACATTGAAGACTTCACAATCGCCCCTGACTCCCATCTATCAGACCACAACCAGATCCTACTATACATGAGAACCATGAACAAAACACCCACACATGAGCCCCAACAGTCCGGCCTCTACAACCTACCAAGACATTTCAAATGGGCCAACCACCAGGCCATAGAATATACCAACGCAACCAACCGACCCGAAATCAAGACACTGCTCACAAACTTCCATACAAACACCTATCAGCAAGACCAACAGGGAGTCACCAGAGCTGTGAAGGATCTCAAGTACATCCTACAGACCACAGCAGAACTAGCAGGCCTGAAACCAACCAAACCAATAAGACAAACCAACAAACAGTCCCACAAATGGTTCGACAGCGACTGCAGAGCATTATGCCATACCCTAAGAACAACCTCCAACCAAAAACACAGGGACCCCAACAACAAGGAGGTGAGGGAAGCCTACAACAATCTATGCAAGCAATACAAAGGCACCCTCAGAGAGAAGAAACAGAGGTACCTCTCCAACAAAATAGAGCAACTAGAGGACTCCCTCCAGGACAGCTCATTCTGGGAGACCTGGCACCATATGGGCACAAAGCCCAAGAAAAACTCTCTCCACATCCAAAATGGCAATATCTGGCTCAACTACTTCAGAGGTCTCTACAAAAACATCCCAGAAGAAGAACTAACTCCAGAACAGCAACAGATAATCACCAAACTGAAGGACATGGAGAAAGTCATCAAAGACTTCCAGAACCCTCTGGACTCGCCAATCACCATAAAAGATATACAGGAAAGAATTGCCCTGCTGAAAGGAAAAAAGGCCAGTGGCCCTGACGGCATCCTACCAGAGATGATCAAATACAGCCCTCCAGCAATACACGCGGCACTGGCAAAGCTATTCACCCTCGTGCTCAATGCTGGACACTTCCCCAAAGACTGGAACAAAGGCCTCATAACCCCCATCTACAAGAATGGTGACCAATATGACCCCAACAACTACAGAGGGATCTGCGTCAGCAGCACGCTGGGGAAACTGTTCAACAGCATCATCAATAACAGAATCCTCACCTTCCTCACACAACACGGGGTCCTCAGCAAGAGCCAAGCAGGGTTCATGCCAAACCACCGCACCACAGACTATATCTACACCCTGCACAGCCTCATCAAGACACACGTCCACAACACCAGAAGAGGCAAGATATTCACCTGCTACGTGGACTTTAAGAAGACGTTCGACTCAGTATGGCACCCAGGCCTACTCCTAAAACTCCTAGAGAGTGGAATAGGAGGAAGAACGTACGACGTCATCAAGAGCTCCTACACCGGAAACCAGTGCAGTGTGAAGGTGAATGGGAAAAGGACAGCATACTTCCAACAGGCCCGAGGGGTCAGACAAGGCTGTAGCCTGAGCCCAACGCTCTTCAACATCTATATCAATGAACTGGCTACAGCCCTGGAGGCCTCACCAACCCCAGGCCTCACCCTGAACGACCGAGAGGTGAAGTTCCTGCTATACACCGACGACCTCCTACTCCTGGCCCCCACCGAGAAAGACCTCCAAGAAAGCCTATCAGTGCTGGAAAAATTCAGCACCACATGGGCCCTACCCATCAACCAGAAGAAGACCAAAGTCATGGTATTTCAGAAGAATGGCCACAACAAAGCCCCCACCCCACAATTCACACTGAACGGCTCCACACTGGAGAAAACCAACAGCTACACCTACCTGGGGCTGGAGCTCAGCCAATCAGGAAGCTTCAAAGCAGCAATAGAAACCCTGAAAGCAAAAGCCTCACCTCAAAGCACCGGTGAGGGTCTGGCTGAAGATATTTGACACAGTCATCTCTCCGATCCTTCTCTATGGCAGCGAGGTTTGGGGCCCAGCCACCTACCCAGACCAGTCAAAGTGGGATTCCAGCCCAACAGAGAACTTCCACCTGGAGTTCTGCAAATACCTGCTCCATGTCCATCGCAACACCACCAACATGGCCTGCAGGGCAGAGCTAGGCAGACTCCCCCTATGGCTCACCATACAGAAGAGGGCGCTAGCTTTCCAGGCACACATCCAGGGGATGAATCCTGACTCCTACCACCACCAAGCATGGCTAAGCCACCTGAGCAAACCAGACACCCACCAACCAAACAACAGCTAACCACCAAACCAAAAACACCAACAGATGATAACCAGGGCCAAAATAAAGGCGACCACAGAGGCAAACAGAGAGTGGTACATTGAAGAATGGAGAAACGAAATAAATAACTCCAAGAAACTCACCGTGTACCAATCCCTACAAAGAGACTACACCATGGCCACCTACCTGGAGAGAATACGCCACCCCAAACACAGACAGACCCTGAGCCGGTACAGACTGAGCGCCCACAACCTAGAGATAGAGACGGGGCGATACAGGCAGACGTACAAGCCACGGGAGAACAGACTGTGCCAGCACTGTAACCAGGGGGCCCTAGAAGACGAGACCCACTTCCTGCTACACTGCACCATATACTCAGCTGTGAGGGCCGTCTACTACCAAAGACTCTCCGCCCACATCCCAGATGAGAAGAGGAAACTCTACATCCTACTGGGAGAAGAAGAGGCCACTGTGGAGATCGCTGTCCAATACGTGTCCAGCTGTCACCAAACAAGAGGAAGATGAGACTCCACGGACTGTTATATTTATCCCAATACACCCGCCCCACCCCACCTCCCCATATAGCGGTCACCAACTAAGAGGAAGATGAGACTCCACAGACTGTTATACCCCAAACCAACCGCCCCACCCCACCCCACCTCCCCATATAGCAGTCACCAACTAAGAGAAAGACGAGACTCCATGGACTGTTATACCCCAAACCACCCACCCCACCCCCCCATACCCACCACTCACCCACCCGAATCCAACTCTCTCATCCCCCCCCCCCCCACAATACTAGCTTTGGCAATGCCAAATATCTATTCGGACGTTCCAATAAAGTTTTTCTTGATTTGATTTGCTTCAATTTTTCAGGCCCCCCAAAAATGCAAGGTTTTTATCAGGTATATGAACTTGTAAATGCAGTGGATTGCTTCAATTTTTCAGCCCCCCCCCCCCCTCCAAAATTCAAGGTTTTTATCAGCTATATAAAATTGGAAATGCAGTGGATTGCTTCCATTTTTCAGCCTCCCCCCCAAAAAAAAAAAAAAAAAAAAATGCAAGGTTTTTTTTTATCAGGTATATGAAATTGGAATTGCAGTGAATTGCTTCAATTTTTAAGGCCCCCAAAAATGCAAGGTTTTTTTTATCAGGTATATGAACTTGGAAATGCAGTGAATTGCTTCAATTTTTAAGGCCCCCCCCCCCCTTCCAAAATTCAAGGTTTTTATCAGGTATATGAACTTGGAATTTCAGTGAATTGCTTCAATTTTTCAGGCACCCAAAAAATGCAAGATTTTTTTTTTTCCCCTTCTTTTTATAACAATTTTATTGCTTTACACAACACATACAAAGTAGATAATGACAAAGCAATTGTGGATTGTAGACAAATGTAAGAAGAGTAATACGAGATAAAGGAAACATAACGATTAATTGTGTATAAAACTAGCAAATAAACATTAAGGTGGGGGAAGGACCTAACGAAAAAGGTAATAGTTGGCGTATATGGGCGGGGAAGGGGGGGGGTTAAGGGATATTTAAGTAGAAAATAAAGGACGTCCATAAAACTTGAATCGGCTTCACGTGATATTCATATATGTCAAAATGAGTTTAAAAAGGATGTTGAAGAGAATTAGGAGGAGGAAATGAGAGATAATATTGTGGAGACAGAGGTAAAGAAGGGGAAAAAGAAAAGGGAGGGGGGGGGAAGGGGTAGGAAGGGGGGGAAAGGTGGTAATCTGACCATTGCAGTCCAGGACCTAAAAGAAGGCGTAGAAGGGTTTATAAATTTAGGTCTCTCCAGGGGGTCCAGATTTTCTGGTATTTATCATGTCTTCTAGCTTTCCAGCTGGACAATTCCTCGAAGCGGGATATTTGATGTACTTTATTGATCCATTCTGCAATCGTGGGTGAGTCAGGGTTGAGCCATTTCAGGGGTATGATAGAGTTCGCGGCTGAAAGGAGGAGGGAAGTAAGGTTTGACTTTGAAGGAGTATAGTCTGGGGAGTGTAAAGAGAGAATAAGCATCTCTGGGGTCAGTGTGAAAGAGGGCGAAGAAATGCGTCTAATTATAGACTGAATTTCTGACCAATAAGTTTGACTGTCTGGGCATTGCCACCATATATGTAGGAGGGAACCGGTGTGAGTTTTGCAGCGCCAACATAAATCTGAGTCGGCTAAATTTTTAAAGTGGAGCCATTGGGGAGTGCGATACTGAGTCGCCCCAGCTCGGCCTATGTAGATTCACGGTGCGAGCAGGCCCGACACCGGGGGCGGCAGCGCCTTGAAAAAGGGGAGTTTTAAGCAAAAATGGATTAAAGAAAAATAAAGAAAAATAAAAGTTTGTCGTGACGCCAGTTGGGGTTTCGGCTTGAGGTGAAGCCGGGCACTGTAGATTGGGCCTCTGGGAATAGGTGGTGATGCAGTGCCAGATGTTATACCCTCCCCAACCAGGGCAGGTCCCAGGGCCAGATGATATAGGTGAAGAAGGGGAGATTTCCAGGAGGAGTAACAGAGGATCGATGAAAGAATACAGTCCAGACAGGGGTTAACCAAACACTTACAGTTTACTTCTGTAGTCAGCAGGAGATAACAGATGTTACAGGAGGATTCACCTTGCTCCAGTATAGTGAGATGCCAGTCTTCCCTTTTACCACTAGTATGATTCAGCCTTCCATTGCTGCTCAAACTCTCTAATAGATTTCCTCTGGTCCTGGGTTCCAGGAGCTCAAAGGTTAATTGCAACTGGGTAGATCCCCCTTCTGGACAGCAGGTAACGCGAGTTCTTTGGGATGCTGAATACACTCACCCCCAACTCTGTATGTTACTGAGCCTCCAGGAATCTTGCATTCACTAGGCCTCGGTGAAACATCCCCCAACCCCCAAGAGCGTTGGTGCACCTGCATAAATTGCATTCCATGCACTTGAAGAGGTTGGTAGGCAAATGGAAGCTTGAAAGTTTCAATACCACAAGAAAGTTATTGTGGTAGGAACCCTGAAAAACTAAACATGTTAAGCACTGGCACAGTTCCTTTAGTCCATTCTCTCTTGGTAATGCCATGTTCAGGAAAGTAAGTAGTAATGCACAGTTCGTATTTCTGACTCACCTACTAGTGCAATCCGTTAGGGAGCCGGCACTGAAATTAAACCTTTAACTTTGCATAAACTCAATTGAACATATACAAATACAACACAACTATCTGCAAACACATTGGGTTAGTATACCTTTACTGATTGTCCCTGTAACGTATGGGGAGTTGCCCTTGTGTATTGCGCTGAGATCTACGCAGAAATGGGATTCCTGACAGTCTTCTACTTACTGGAGTCATCAGGGGAACGGTAGGCATACTTTCACTAGAAATCGGGCTTACTGGAATTTGTGCTGGTACATCATCCACTTGTTTAATAACCAACAAGGCCTCTTGCAGATTAAGGGCAAAATCTCTCACAGTGTCCTGCGGTTTTTGCTTACAGCTGAAAAACCGCATTTTTATCTCAGATGTGGTGCGGGTGTCAAAGGTGATCCTGAGTTTGGTAAAAATGTCCTTTACAGTCCTTTTATCACTCAATGGCCAGGATTTCACTTCCCTTTGTGCTGCACCACCAATTTGACTTATTAATATTGCAACCTTTTGCTCCTCTGCCATAGGGTATAGGTCAAACAGGTTACTCAGCTTTTCTTTAAAGTCTCTGAGGCTATGGGACTCGCCTGTATACTGGGGCAGCCAGGATGCACCCGGAATGTATGGCATGGTTAAGGGTAATATCATACCTCCCAACCGTCCCGATTTCCGCGGGACAGTCACGATTTGGGTGACATGTCCCGCGGTCCCGGTTGGAGGGAGGTATGTCCCGATTTCAACTCAGATCGGCGTCCAGAGGACGCCGATCTGAGTTGAACACATACGCGGCTGAAGCAAGGAGCTGACACAGATCAGCTCCTCGCTTCGCCGCTGCCCGCCTCTCTCCCTGACACATATGCGGCTGAAGCTGCTCGCGTGCTCGCTTCGCCGCTGCGTCTCTCTCTCGTTGACACATGCGGCTGAAGCGAGGAGCTGACCTGTGTCAGCTCCTCGCTTCGCTGCTGCCGCCGGCTCCTGGCTTGTAGACGCGATGTACAAGACAGGAGCCGGCGGCAGCGGCGAAGCGAGGAGCTGACACAGGTCAGCTCGTCGCTTCAGCCGCATGTGTCAGCGAGAGAGAGACGCAGCGGCGAAGCGAGCAGCTTCAGCCGCAGGTGTCAGGGAGAGAGGCGGGCAGAGAGTGGCGAGGGAGCGGAGGAGAAGGTAAGTTTAATGTGGAGGTGGAAAGTGAATCTGGGGGCAGATGAAGGAGGGGACGGCATGACACAGGGGGCAGAGATGGAGAGGACAGCATGACACTGGGGGCAGAGATGGGGGGACATGAATCTGGGGGCAGAGATGGAGAGGACATGAATCTGGGGGCAGAGATGTGGAGACATGAATCTGGGGGAAGAGATGGGGGACATGAATCTGGGGGCAGAGATGGGGGACATGAATCTGGGGGCAGAGATGGGGGGACATGAATCTGGGGGCAGAGATGGGGGGACATGAATCTGGGGGCAGAGATGGGGGGACATGAATCTGGGGGCAGAGATGGGGGGACATGAATCTGGGGGCAGAGATGGAGGGGGGACATGAATCTGGGGGCAGAGATGGAGGGGACATGAAACTGGGGGCAGAGATGGAGAGGACATGAATCTGGGAGCAGAGATGGAAGGGGGACATGAAACTGGGGGGCAGATGAAGGGTGTATATGAAACTGGGGGAGAGATAGAGGGGGGACATATAATTTACGGGTGACTGTAGGAGGATTATACTGTGTGCAGGCACATGAAACATTAACGAGTGGGCGGAGTCAACACAAAAGTGGGCGGGGCTAAATTTGCCGCACATTTTGTCCCTCTTTCAGTTCTTCAAAAGTTGGGAGGTATGGGTAATATAGGTGCCATAGTTACTTGGTTGTGACCACGGTTAGAGTCTATGGGGGAATCAGAGGGGCCTGGGGATGAGGATCTACTTGCTTGATACATCACCCCCCTTGTTAACCCCAGCAAGGCCACACTCACCGGACTTGATACTGTGAAGCGTTGATCCAGAGGGATGGATGGATGGATCACTTATCACTGCAGAGGATGCTGGTCCGGCTGCTACAGAGACTTCTACAGTTGTCAGGGGTAGACTGCAATTGAGGATGATGCAATCTGTATCTTTCACTGCTCCTTGCACAGGCATGTCACATGTTCTGCACTTAGCATGGCTTGCAAGAAAAAGACACCAACCCTGCGGCTCAGTGTAACATGAATCATGCAACTGCTGCTGGTGGCTATTTTGGAAAGCAGGGAAAATTTTGAAAAATGCAACAGTCTTTTTGAACAAAAATAAAAGTTTTGCGCACTTTCGCTATCCTGTTCTTGACGCCAAAAAGGCGAGTCGCCCCGGCTCGGCCTATGTAGATTCACGGTGCGAGCAGGCCCGACACCGGGGGCGGCAGCGCCTTGAAAAAGGGGAGTTTTAAGCAAAAATGGATTAAAGAAAAATAAAGAAAAATAAAAGTTTGTCGTGACGCCAGTTGGGGTTTCGGCTTGAGGTGAAGTCGGGCACTGTAGATTGGGCCTCTGGGAATAGGTGGTGATGCAGTGCCAGATGTTATACCCTCCC